>NW_026110507.1:147500-445000 GCF_024679095.1 Eriocheir sinensis
GTGTATTTTGTATATATATTTTCATAAAAATTTACTTTATTTTATTGTGTGTATTCGTATATAATTTGATACAAATTTTATACAAATTCATGTTATTTTATGTGTATTTGTATATATATTTTCATACAAATCTACATTATTTTATGTGTATTTTTACATATATTTCATTACAAATTTACCTTATTTTATGTTTATTTTGAATATTTACTTCCTTCAATTTTAAATTATTTTATGTGTATATATGTATTTGTATTTAGGTTATTTTATGTGTATTTTCTATATATTTTTTCATCAAAAGTTACATTATTTTATTGGTATTTTGTTAGTTTAATTCGATACGAATTTAGATTATTTCATAGGTATTTTGTATACATATTTTTATATGCATTTACATTATTTAATGTGTGTTTTGTATATTTATTTTTATGCAAATTTACTTTATTTTATGGGTATTTGTAGAAATATAAATATACAAAATGCACATAAAATAAGGTAAATTTATATAAAAGTAAAACAATATACAAAGATACACAAAAGTAATTAAATTTGTATGAAAATAGATATACAAAATACACACAAAATAAGCTTAATTTGAATTGAAATATATGTACAAAATACATAAAATAAAGTAAATTTGTATCAAAATATTTTTACAAATACACTTATAATTACGTAAATCTTATTTAAAATATATAAACAAAATACACATTAAATAATGTAATTACGTATAAAAAATATATACGAAATACACAAATAATCATGTAATTCGTATCAAAATAAATAAACAAAATACCAATAAAATAATATAAATTTTTATGAGAAAACATACAAAATACACATAAAATAAATAAATTTCTATAAAAATATATGTACAAAAATGCACATAAAATAAATTTGCATTAAAAAATATATACAAAACACACATTACATAATGTAAATGAGTATAAACATATGTATACAAAATACCTATGAAAAAATCTAAATTCGTATCGAGTTAAATAAAGAAAATACCAATAAAATAATGTAATTTTTGATGAAAATATATATAGAAAATACACATAAAATTACGTAAATACAAATACAAATATACACATAAAATAATTTAAAATTGAATGAAATAAATATACAAAATAATCATAAAATAAGGTAAATTTGTAATGAAAAATATGTAAAAATACACGTAAAATAATATAAATTTGTATGAAAATATATATAAAAATACACATAAAATGACATGAATTTGTATAAAATTTGTATCAAAATAAATAGGAATACACACAATAAAATAATGTAAATTTTTATTAAAATATATATACAAAATACACATAAAATAATGTAAATACGTAGAAAAATATATATACAAAATACACATAAAATAATGTAAACTCGTATCAAAATAAATAAACAAAATTATAATAAAAGATTGTATATTTGTAGGAAAATATATATACAAAATACAAATAAAATAACTAAATTTTGTATAAAAATAAATACAAAAATACTCAAAAATAATTTAAATTTC
Source organism: Eriocheir sinensis (assembly GCF_024679095.1). NCBI lineage: Eukaryota > Metazoa > Arthropoda > Malacostraca > Decapoda > Varunidae > Eriocheir > Eriocheir sinensis. The sequence goes on from NW_026110507.1 coordinate 149,023, forward strand.
TTTGAAAATAGATATGCAAAATACACATAAAGTTAGGCAACTTTGTATTGAAATACACAGACAAATACACATAAGATAATGTAAATTTGTATGAAAATATATAAACAAATACACATAAAATAACGTAAATTTGGATAAAATATATATACAAAATATACATTAAATAATGTAAATATGTATAAAAAAATATATATAAAATACACATAGAATAATGTTAAAAATCGTATCAAAATAAATAAACAGAATATCAATAAAATAATTTAAATTTGTATGAAAATAAAGATGCAAAATACCCATATAATAACGCATATATGCATAAAAACATATATACAAAAATACACATGAAATAATTAAATTTGTATTGAAATAAATATACAAAATGCATATACAATAAGGTAAATTTGTATTGAAATAAATATGCAAAATACATTTCAATAATGTAAATTTGTATCAAAATATATATACGAATACACATAAAATAGTGTAAATTTCTATGAAAATATACATACAAAATACATATAAAATGTTGTAAATAGTATAAAAATATATATTTACCAAATACACCTAAAATAATGTAAATTCGTATCAAAATAAACAAACAAAATTCCGATAAAAGAACGTATATTTGTAGGAAAATAAATATTCAAAATACACATAAAATAACGAAAACTTGTATAAAATATATACAAAAAAAAATTAATAATTTCAATTTTTATGAAAATTGATATACAAAATACATACTATATAATTAGTTAAATTTGTACAAATTTGTACATGTACAAAATACACATAAAATAATGAAAATCTGTATGAAATGAAAACAAATACACATAAAATAACGTACATTTGTATTAAATATATATACAAAATAAACATAGAAAATAATGTAAAATGGTATCAAAATAAATACATAAAATATCAATAAAATAATGTAAATTTGTATGAAAATAAAGAGGCAAAATACCAATAAAATAAAGCATATTTTTATAAAAATACATGAACATAAATACACATTCAATAATTAAATTTGTAGTAAAATTAATATACAAAATGCACATACAATAAGGTAAATTTTTATTGAAAAAAATATGCAAAATACACATAAAACAATGTAAATTTGTTTCAAAATATATATACGAATACACATAAAATAACGCAGATTTCTATATAAATATATATACAAAATACACTTGAGATGCTGTAAATACGTATAAAAATATATATACAAAATACACATTAAATAATGTAAATTCGTGTCAAAATAATTAAAAAAAATATCAATAAAAGAATGTGTATTTGTATGAAAATAGATATACAAAATACACATAAAATAACGTAAATTTGTATAAAACTATATACAAAAATACACAAAAATAATTTAAATTTGTTTGAAAATAAGTATACAAAAAACACATAAAATTAGGTAAATTTGTATTGAAATACATTTAAAAATACACATAAAATAATGTAAATTTGAATGAAAATATATAAACAAATACACTTAAAATAACGTAAATTTGTATGAAATATATATACAAAATACACATTAAGTAATGTAAATATGTATAAAAAAAATATATACAAAACCCAAATAGAATAATGTAAAATCGTAACAAAATAAATACACAGAATATTAATAAAATAATGTAAATTTGTATGAAAATAAAGGAGCAAAATATCCATAAAACAACGCATTTTTTTAAAAATACATATACCAAAATACATATAATAAATCTAAATTTGTATTAAAATAAATATACAAAATGCACATACAATAAGGAAAATTTATATTGAAATAGATATGCAAAATACATAATTATAAAACAATGTAAAATTTGTTTCAAAATATATATACGAATACACATAAAATAACGTGGATTTCTATAAAAATATATATACAAAATACACATAAAATGAAGTAAATACGTATAAAAAAATGAATACAAAATACACATAAAATAATGTAAATTCGTATCAAAATAAATAAAAAAAATACCAATAAAAAAAATGTGTATCTGTATAAAAATAAATATACAAAATACACATAAAATATCGTAAATTTATATAAAACTATATACAAAAATACACAAAAGTAGTTAAATTTGTATGAAAATAGATATACAAAATACACATAAAATAAACTAAATATGAATTGAAATATATATATATATATATATATATATATATATATATATATATATATATATATATATATATATATATATATATATATATATATATATATATATATATATATATATATATATATATATATATATATATATATATATATATATATATATATATATATATATATATATATATATATATATATATATATATATATATATATATATATATATACAAAATACATCAAATAATGTAAATTTGTATCAAAATATTTATACAAATACACATATAATAACGTAAATTTGTATAAAAACACATAAACAAAATACACATTAAATAATGTAAATACGTATAAAAAAATATGTAGAAAATACACATATAATCATGTAATTCGTATCAAAATAAATAAACAAAATACCAATAATATAATGTAAATTTGTATGAGAAAACATATACAAAATACATATAAAATAACGCTATTTTCTTTAAAAATATATGTACAAAAATGCACATGAAATAAAGTAAATTTGCATCAAAATATATATACAAAACACACATTAAATAATGTAAATGCGTATAAAAAAATGTATAAAAAATACCTTTGAATTAATCTAAATTCGTATCGAATTAAATTAACAAAATACCAATAAAATAATGTAGTTTTGGATGAAAATGTATATAGAAAATACAAATAAAATAACCTAAATACAAATACAAATATACACATAAAATAATTTAAAATTGCATGAAATGAATATATGAAACAAACATAAAATAAGGTAAATTTGTAATGAAATATATGTAAAAAAACACATAAAATAATTTAAATTTGTATGAAAATATGTATTCAAATACACATAAAATAACATGAATTTGTATAAAATTTGTATCAAAATATATACGAGAGCACACAATAAAATAACGTAAATTTTTATGAAAATATATATCCAAAATACACATAAAATAGTGTAAATACGTAGAAACATATATATACAAAATACACATAAAGTAATGAAAATTCGTATCAAAATAAATAAACAAAATTGCAATAATAGAATGTATATATGTAGGAAAATATATATACAAAATACAAATAAAATAACTAAAATTTGTATAAAAATTTATACAAAAATACGCAAAAATAATTTAAATTTGTTTGAAAATAGATAGGCAAAATACACAAAATTAGGCAAATTTGGATTGAAATACATATACAAAACACTCATAAAATAATGTAAATCTGTATGAAAATATATAAACAATGTATTTAAATACATTTACAAAATACACATCAAATAGTGTAATTTTGAATTAAAATATATATACAAATACACTTAAATTAACGTAAATTTGTATAAAATATATATATATATATATATATATATATATATATATATATATATATATATATATATATATATATATATATATATATATATATATATATATATATATATATATATATATAAAATCACATTAAATAATGTAAATATCTATACAAAAATATATACAAAACACAAATAGAATTATGTAAAATCGTATCAAAATAAATAAACAGAATGTTAATAAAATAATGTAAATTTGTAAGAAAATTAAGATGCAAAATACCGCAAAAATAGCGCATTTTTTATAAAAATATATATACCAAAACACACATAAAATATTTGAATTTGTATTAAAATAAATATACAAAATGCACACACAATAAGGTAAATTTGTATTGAAATAGATATGCAAAATAAATATAAAACAATGTAAATTTGTTTCAAAATATATATACGAATACACATAAAATAACGCATATTTCTATAAAGATATATATACAAAATACACATAAAATGAAGTAAATACGTATAAAAAAATGTGTACAAATTACATATAAAATAATGTAAACTCGTATCGAAATAAATAAACAAAATACTAATAAAAGAATGTGTATTTGTATAAATATAAATATACAAAATACATATAAAATAACGTAAATTGATATAAAAGTATATACAAAAATACACAAATTTAGTTTATTTTATGTGTATTTTGTATATCTATTTTCATACAAATTTAACTACTTTTGTGTATTTTTGTATATAGTTTTATATAAATTTACGATATTTTATGTGTATTTTGTATATTTATTTTTATACAAATACACATTTTTTTATTGGTATTTTCTTTAATTATTTTGATACGAATTTACATTGTTTAATGTGTATTTTGTATACATTTTTTTATACGTATTTACTTCATTTTATGTGTATTTTGTATATATATTTTTATAGAAATCTACGTTATTTTATGTGTATTCGTATATATATTTTGAAACAAATTTTACATTGTTTTATATATATTTTGCATATCTATTTCAATATAAATTTACCTTATTGTATACAAAAATACAAAAAAAAATTTAAATTTGTATGAAAAGAAATATACAAAATACACGTAAAATTAGGTAAATTTGCATTGAAATACATATACAAAATACACATCAAATAATGTAAATTTGAATGAAAATATATGTGTATTTTGTATATTTCTTTTCATACAAATTCTAAATATTTTTGTGTATTTTTGTATATAGTTTTATACAAATTCAGGTTATTTGATGTACGCATTTACATTATTTAATGTGTGTTTTGTATATATATTTTTATGCAAATTTACTTTATTTTATGTGCATTTTTGTACATATATTTTTTTAGAAATTTGCGTTAATTTATGTGTATTTGTATATGTTTTCTCATACAAATTTACATTATTTTATTGCTATTTTGTTTATATTGATACGAATGAAAATAGATATACAAAATATACATAAAATAAACTAAATTTGTATTTGTATTAAAATAGATATACAAAATACACATACAATAAGGTAAATCTGTATTGAAATAGATATGCAAGATACATATAAAACAATGTAAATTTGTTTCAAAATATATATACGAACTAACATAAAATAACGTAGATTTGTATAAAAATATATATACAAAATACACATAAAATGAAGTAAATATGTATAAGAAAATGTATACAAAATACACATAAAATAATGTAAATTCGTATCAAAATAAATAAACAAAATACCAATAAAAGAATGTGTATTTGTATAAAAAAAATATATACAAAACACAAATAGAATAATGTAAAATCGCATCAAAATAAATACACAGAATATTAATAAAACAATGTAAATTTGTATGAAAATAAAGATGCAAAATACCCATTAAATAACGCATTTTTTTTATAAAAATATATATACCAAAATACACATGAAAAAATTAATTTGTATTAAAATAAATATACAAAATACACATACAATAAGGTAAATCTGTATTGAAATAGATATGCAAAATACATATAAAACAATGTAAATTTGTTTCAAAATATATATACGAATACACATAAAATAACGTAGATTTGTATAAAAATATATATACAAAATACATGTGCATTTTGTATATTAATTTTAATACAAATTTGATTAATCTATGTTTATTTTTGTGTATGTATTTTTATAAAAATATGCTTTATTTTACGGGTATTTTGCATCTTTATTTTCATACAAATTTACATTATTTTATTTATATTCTTTGTATTTATTTTGATATGATTTTACATTATTCTATGTGTATTTTGTATATATATTTTATATAAAATGTATTTGTTTTCATTTCATACAAATCTACATTATTTTATGTGTTTTTTGTACATGTATTTAAATACAAATTTAACTAGTTATATGTGTATTTTGTATATCTATTTTGTATGTATATTTTCATAGAAATTTACTCTATTTTATGAGTATTCGTATATATATTTTGAAACAAATTTACATTATTAATGTGTATTTTGCATATCTATTTCATTACAAATTTACTTTATTGTACGTGCATTTTGTATATTTATAAACAAACACACTTAAAATAACGTAAATTTGTATAAAATATATATGCAAGATACACATTAAATAATGTAAAAGTGTATAAAAAAATATACAAAAAACAAATAGAATAATGTAAAATCGTATCAAAATAAATACACAGAATATCAATAAAATAATGTAAATTTGTATGAAAATAAAGATGCAAAATTCCCAAAAAATATCGCATTTTTTATAAAAATATATATACCAAAATACACATACAATATTTAAATTTGTATTGAAATAAATATACAAAATGCACATACAATAAGGTAAATTTGTATTGAAAAAGATATGCAAAAATATATATAAAACAATGTAAATTTGTTTCAAAATATATATACGAATACAAATAAAAAAAACGTAGATTTCTATAAAAATATATATACAAAATACACATAAAATTAAGTAAATACGTATAAAAAAAATGTATACAAAATACACATAAAATAATGTAAATCCAAATTAAAATAATTAAACAAAATACCAATAAAAGAATGTGTATTTTAATAAATATAAATATACAAAATACACATACAAAATAAACATAAAATAAGGTAGATTCGTAATAAAATATATGTACGAAATACACATACAATAATGTAAATTTATATGAAAATATATATACAAATACACATAAAATACCATGAATTTGTATAAAAATATATATTCAAAATAAATATTAAATAATATAAGAGCGTATAAAAATATATATACAAAGTACATATAAAATGAAAATTAAGATGCAAAATACCTATAAAATAACGCATTTTTTATAAAATTATTGATACCAAAATACACATAAAATATTTGAACTTGTATTAAAATAAATACCGCAAAAATAGCGCATTTTTTATAAAAATATATATACCAAAACACACATAAAATATTTGAATTTGTATTAAAATAAATATACAAAATGCACACACAATAAGGTAAATTTGTATTGAAATAGATATGCAAAATAAATATAAAACAATGTAAATTTGTTTCAAAATATATATACGAATACACATAAAATAACACATATTTCTATAAAGATATATATACAAAATACACATAAAATGAAGTAAATACGTATAAAAAAATGTGTACAAATTACATATAAAATAATGTAAACTCGTATCGAAATAAATAAACAAAATACTAATAAAAGAATGTGTATTTGTATAAATATAAATATACAAAATACATATAAAATAACGTAAATTGATATAAAAGTATATACAAAAATACACAAATTTAGTTTATTTTATGTGTATTTTGTATAGTTTTATATAAATTTACGATATTTTATGTGTATTTTGTATATTTATTTTTATACAAATACACATTTTTTTATTGGTATTTTCTTTAATTATTTTGATACGAATTTACATTGTTTAATGTGTATTTTGTATACATTTTTTTATACGTATTTACTTCATTTTATGTGTATTTTGTATATATATTTTTATAGAAATCTACGTTATTTTATGTGTATTCGTATATATATTTTGAAACAAATTTTACATTGTTTTATATATATTTTGCATATCTATTTCAATATAAATTTACCTTATTGTATACAAAAATACAAAAAAAATTTAAATTTGTATGAAAAGAAATATACAAAATACACGTAAAATTAGGTAAATTTGCATTGAAATACATATACAAAATACACATCAAATAATGTAAATTTGAATGAAAATATATGTGTATTTTGTATATTTCTTTTCATACAAATTCTAAATATTTTTGTGTTTTTTTGTATATGGTTTTATACAAATTCAGGTTATTTGATGTACGCATTTACATTATTTAATGTGTGTTTTGTATATATATTTTTATGCAAATTTACTTTATTTTATGTGCATTTTTGTACATATATTTTTTTAGAAATTTGCGTTAATTTATGTGTATTTGTATATGTTTTCTCATACAAATTTACATTATTTTATTGCTATTTTGTTTATATTGATACGAATGAAAATAGATATACAAAATATACATAAAATAAACTAAATTTGTATTTGTATTAAAATAAATATACAAAATACACATACAATAAGGTAAATCTGTATTGAAATAGATATGCAAGATACATATAAAACAATGTAAATTTGTTTCAAAATATATATACGAACTAACGTAAAATAACGTAGATTTGTATAAAAATATATATACAAAATACACATAAAATGAAGTAAATATGTATAAGAAAATGTATACAAAATACACATAAAATAATGTAAATTCGTATCAAAATAAAAAAAACAAAATACCAATAAAAGAATGTGTATTTGTATAAAAAAAATATATACAAAACACAAATAGAATAATGTAAAATCGCATCAAAATAAATACACAGAATATTAATAAAACAATGTAAATTTGTATGAAAATAAAGATGCAAAATACCCATTAAATAACGCATTTTTTATAAAAATATATATACCAAAATACACATGAAAAAATTAATTTGTATTAAAATAAATATACAAAATACACATACAATAAGGTAAATCTGTATTGAAATAGATATGCAAAATACATATAAAACAATGTAAATTTGTTTCAAAATATATATACGAATACACATAAAATAACGTAGATTTGTATAAAAATATATATACAAAATACATGTGCATTTTGTATATTAATTTTAATACAAATTTGATTAATCTATGTTTATTTTTGTGTATGTATTTTTATAAAAATATGCTTTATTTTACGGGTATTTTGCATCTTTATTTTCATACAAATTTACATTATTTTATTTATATTCTTTGTATTTATTTTGATATGATTTTACATTATTCTATGTGTATTTTGTATATATATTTTATATAAAATGTATTTGTTTTCATTTCATACAAATCTACATTATTTTATGTGTTTTTTATACATGTATTTAAATACAAATTTAACTAGTTATATGTGTATTTTGTATATCTATTTTGTATGTATATTTTCATAGAAATTTACACTATTTTATGATTATTCGTATATATATTTTGAAACAAATTTACATTATTAATGTGTATTTTGCATATCTATTTCATTACAAATTTACTTTATTGTACGTGCATTTTGTATATTTATAAACAAACACACTTAAAATAACGTAAATTTGTATAAAATATATATGCAAGATACACATTAAATAAATAATGTAAATATGTATAAAAAAATATACAAAAAACAAATAGAATAATGTAAAATCGTATCAAAATAAATACACAGAATATCAATAAAATAATGTAAATTTGTATGAAAATAAAGATGCAAAATTCCCAAAAAATATCGCATTTTTTATAAAAATATATATACCAAAATACACATACAATATTTAAATTTGTATTGAAATAAATATACAAAATGCACATACAATAAGGTAAATTTGTATTGAAAAAGATATGCAAAAATATATATAAAACAATGTAAATTTGTTTCAAAATATATATACGAATACAAATAAAAAAAACGTAGATTTCTATAAAAATATATATACAAAATACACATAAAATTAAGTAAATACGTATAAAAAAAATGTATACAAAATACACATAAAATAATGTAAATCCAAATTAAAATAATTAAACAAAATACCAATAAAAGAATGTGTATTTTAATAAATATAAATATACAAAATACACATACAAAATAAACATAAAATAAGGTAGATTCGTAATAAAACATATGTACAAAATACACATACAATAATGTAAATTTATATGAAAATATATATACAAATACACATAAAATACCATGAATTTGTATAAAAATATATATTCAAAATAAATATTAAATAATATAAGAGCGTATAAAAATATATATACAAAGTACATATAAAATGAAAATTAAGATGCAAAATACCTATAAAATAACACATTTTTTATAAAATTATTGATATCAAAATACACATAAAATATTTGAACTTGTATTAAAATAAATATACAAAATGCACATTCAATAAGGTAAATTTGTATTAAATTAGATATGCAAAATACATATAAAATAATGTAAATTTGTTTCAAAATATATATACGAATACACATAAAATAACGTAGATTTCTATAAAAATACATATACAAAATACACATAAAATTAAGTAAATACGTATAAAAAAATGTATGCAAAATACACATAAAATAATGTAAATTCGTTTAAATGTAAATAAACAATATACCAATAAAAGAATGTGTATTTGTATAAATATAAATATACAAAATGCACATAAAATAACGTAAATTTATATAAAACTATATACATAAAATAACGCAAATTTCTATAAAAATATATGTACAAAAATGAACATTAGATAAATTTGCATAAAAATGTATATACAAAACACACATTAGATAATGTAAATGAGTATAAAAATATGTATACAAAATACCTATGAAATAATCTAAATTCGTGTCGTATTAAATTAAGAAATACCAATAAAATAATGTAATTTTGGATGAAAATATATATACAAAATTCACATAAAATAGCCTAAATACAAATACAAATATACACATAAAATAATTTACATTATTAATGTGTATTATGCATATCTATTTCAATACAAATTTACCTTATTGTACGTTCATTTTGTATATTTATAAACAAACACACTTAAAATAACGTAAATTTGTATAAAATTTATATGCAAGATACACATTAAATAATGTAAAAGTCTATAAAAAAATATACAAAAAACAAATAGAATAATGTAAAATCGTATCAAAATAAATACACAGAATATCAATAAAATAATGTAAATTTGTATGAAAATAAAGATGCAAAATTCCCAAAAAATATCGCATTTTTTATAAAAATATATATACCAAAATACACAAAAAATATTTAAATTTGTATTGAAATAAATATACAAAATGCATATACAGTAAGGAAAATTTGTATTGAAAGAGATATTCAAAAATACATATAAAACAATGTAAATTTGTTTCAAAATATATATACGAATACACATAAAATAACGTAGATTTCTATAAAAATATATACAAAATACACATAAAATGAAGTAAATACATATAAAAAAATGAATACAAAATGCACATAAAAATCGTATCAAAATAAATAAACAAAATACCAGTAAAAGAATGTGTATTTGTATAAATATAAATATACAAAATACACAAAAAATATCGTAAATTTGTATAAAACTATACAAATTTACATTATTTTATTAATATTCAGTGTATTTATTTTGATACGATTTTATATTATTCTATTTGTGTTTTGTATATATTTTTTTATACACATTTACATTATTTAATGTGTATTTTTTATATATATTTTAAACAAATTTACGTAAATAATATAAAATCGTATCAAAATAAATACACAGAATATTAATAAAATAATGTAAATTTGTATGAAAATTAAGATGCAAAATACCCATAAAATAACGCATTTTTTATAAAAATATTTATACCAAAATACACATCAAAAAATTAAATTTGTATTAAAATAAATATACAAAAAACACATACCATAAGGTAAATTTGTATTGAAATAGATATGCAAAATACATATAAAACAATGTAAATTTGTTTCAAAATATATATACGAATACACATAAAATAACGTAGATTTATATAAAAATATATATACAAAATACACATAAAATGAAGTAAATACGTATAAAAAAATGTATACAAAATACACATAAAATAATGTAAATTCGTATCAAATGAAAATAAACAAAATACCAATACAAGAATGTGTATTTGTATAAATATAAATATACAAAATACGCATAAAATAACGTAAATTTATATAAAACTATATACAAAAATACACAGAAGTAATTAAATTTGTATGAAAATATATACAAAATACACACAAAATAAGCTAAATTTGAATTGAAATATATTTACAAAATACACATATTTTGCATATCTATTTTCAAACAAATTTAAATTATTTTTGTGTATTTTTGTATATATTTATTTTTGTTATACATAGAATAATGTAAAATCGTATCAAAATAAGTACACCGAATATCAATAAAATAATTTAAATTTGTATGAAAATAAAGATGCAAAATACCCATAAGATAAAGCATATTTTTTTTAAAAATACGTATACAAAAATACACATAGAATAATTAAATTTGTATTAAAATTAATATACAAAATGCACACATACAATAAGGTAAATTTGTTTTGAAAAAAAAAACGCAAAATACAAATAAAACAGTGCAAATTTGTTTCAAAATATATATACGAATACACATAAAATAAAGTAGATTTCTATAGACATATATATACAAAATACACATGAATTTATGTAAATAAGTATGAAAATATATATACAAAATACATATTAAGTAATGTAAATTCATGTCAAAATAAATAAACAAAATATCATGAAAAGAATGTGTATTTGTATGAAAATAAATAATAGATAATAAATTTGTATGAAATATATATGCAAGATACACATTAAATAATGTAAATATGTATAAAAAAATATATATATATATATATATATATATATATATATATATATATATATATATATATATATATATATATATATATATATATATATATATATATATATATATATATATATATATATATATACAAAAAACAAATAGAATAATGTAAAATCGTATCAAAATAAATACACCGAATATTAATAAAATAATGTAAATTTGTATGAAAATAAAGATGCAAAATTCCCATCAAATAGCGCATTTCTTATAAAAATATATATACCAAAATACTCATAAAATATTTAAATTTGTATTGAAATAAATATAAAAAATGCACATACTAAAAGGATATATACAAAATACACATGAAATGATGTAAATACGTATGAAAATATATATACAAAATACACATTAAATACTGTAAATTCGCGTCAAAATAAATAAACAAAACATCAATAAAAGAATGTGTATTTGTATGAAAATAGATATAACTATATACAAAAATACACAGAAGTAATTAAATTTGTATGAAAATATATACAAAATACACTCAAAATTAGCTAAATTTGAATTGAAATATATATACAAAATACATGAAATAAAGTAAATTTCTATCAAAATATTTATACAAATACACATATAATAACGTAAATTTGTATGAAAATATATAAACAAAATACACATTAAATAATGTAAATACGTATAAAAAAATATGTACAAAATACACATATAATTATGTAATTCGTATCAAAATAAATAAACAAAATACCAATAAAATAATAAAAATTTGTATGAGTAAACGTGTATGTTGCATATTTTTTCAATACAAATTTACATTATTATATACGCATTTTGTATATTAATTTTAATACAAATTTAATTATTCGATGTGTATTTTTGTATATGTATTTAAAAAAAAAATGCTTTATTTTATGGGTATTTTGCATCTTTATTTTCATACAAATTTAAATTATTTTATTGATTTTCTGTGTACTTATTTTGATACGATTTTACATTATTCTATGTATAACAAAAATAAATACAGAATACACAAAAATAGATATGCAAAATACATATAAACAATGTAAATTTGTTTCAAAATATATATACGAATACACATGAAATAAGGATTTTGTATATATATTTCAATTCAAATTTAGCTTATTTTGTGTGTATTTTGTATATTTATTTTCATACAAATTTAGTTACTTCTGTGTATTTTTGTATATTGTTTTATACAAATTTACGTTATTTTATGTGCATTTTGTATATTTATATTTATACAAATACACATTCCCTTATTGGTATTTTGTTTATTTATATTTATACGAATTTACATTATTTTATGTGTATTTTGTATACATTTTTCATTCGTATTTTATAAATATATATATATATATATATATATATATATATATATATATATATATATATATATATATATATATATATATATATATATATATATATATATATATATATTTATAGAAATCTACGTTATTTTATGTGTATTCGTATATATATTTTGAAACAAATTTACATTGTTTTATATGTATTTTGCATATCTATTTCAATACAAATTTACCTTCTTGTATGTGCATTTTGTATATTTATTTTAATACAAATTCAAATATTTTATGTGTATTTTGGTATATATAATTTTATAAAAAAATGCGTTATATTATAGGTATTTTGCTTCTTAGTTATCATACAAATGTACATTATTATTTTTAATATTCTGTGTATATATTTTGATACGATTTTATATTATACTATTTGTGTTTTGTATATATTTTTTTATACATATTTTCATTATTTAATGTGTATTTTTATATATATTTTATACAAATTAACGTTATTTTAAGAGTATTTGTTTATATAATTTCATTCAAATTTACATTATTTTAAGTGTATTTTGTATATGTATTTCAATACAAATTTACCTAATTTTATGTGTATTTTGTATATTTATTTTCATACAAATTTAAATTATTTTTGTTTTTGTTTTTATATACATATAGAGTAAATTTCTATGAAAATATATATTCAAAATACATATAAAATTATGTAAATAAGTATAAAAATATATATATCAAATACACCTAAAAAATGAAAATTCGTATCAAAATAAATAAACAAAATACCGATAAAAGAACGCATATTTGTAGGAAAATAAATATACAAAATACACATAAAACTACGAAAATTTGAATAAAAATATATACAAAAAAACAAAAAAATAAATTTCAATTTGTATGAAAATAGATATACAAAATATACATATAATTAGTTAAATTTATATTTAAATACATGTACAAAATACACATAAAATATTGAAAATTTGTACGTTCTTTTATCGGAATTTTGTTTATTGATTTTGATACGAATTTTCATTATTATAGGTGTATTTGATATATATATATATATATATATATATATATATATATATATATATATATATATATATATATATATATTTATATATATATGTGTATATATATATATATATATATATACACATATATATATATATACACATATATATATATATATATATATATATATATATATATATATATATATATATATATATATATATATATATATATATATATATATATATATATTTTGATATAAATTTACATTATTTATGTGTATTTCGCATATCTATTTCAATACAAATTTTCTTTATTGTATGTGCCTTTTGTATATTTATTTTGATACAAATTTAATTATTTTATGTGTATTTTTGTATATATATTTTTAAACAAATATGCGTTATTATATGGGTATTTAGCATCTTTATTTTCATACAAATTTACATTATTTTATTGATAGTCTGTGTATTTATTTTGATACGATTTTACGTTATTCTGTGTAATTTGTATACATATTTTTAGACATATTTACATTATTTAATGTATATTTTGTACATATATTTTATGGAAATTTACTTTATCTTATGTGTATTTGTTTATATAGTTTCATACAAATTTACATTATTTTATGTGTATTTTGTATATGTATTTCAATAAAAATTTGCCTAATTTCATGTGTATTTTGCATATCTATTTTCAAACAAAATTAAAAAAAATTGTGTATTTTTGTATATATATTTATACAAATTTTTGTTATTTTATTTGTATTTTGTATATATATTTTCCTACAAATATACATTCTTTTAGAGGAATTTTTTTTTTATTTATTTTGATACGAGCTTACATTATTTTATGTGTATTTTGTATATATATTTTTCTATGTATTTACATTATTTAATGTGTATTTTGTATATATATTTTCATAAAAATTTACGTTATTTTATTGTGTGTATTCGTATATATTTTGATACAAATTTACTTTATTTTATGTGTTTTTTGCATATCTATTTCAATAAAAATCTACCTTATTGTATGTGTATTTTGTATATTTATTTTAATACAAATTTAATTATTTTATGTGTATTTTTGTATATATTTTTTTTTAAATATGAGTTATTTTATGGGTATATTGCATTCTTAATTTTATGAATTTTTACATTAGGTATATATCTTTTATACGTATTTACATTATTTAATGTGTATTTTGTTTATATATATTTATACAAATTTACGTTATTATATGTGTATTTGAATATATATTTTGATACAAATTTACATTATTTTATGTAATTTCTATATTTATTTCAATTCAAATTTAGCTTATTTTATGTTTCTTTTGTATATCTATTTTCATACAATTTTTTTATTTTTTTTTATTTTTGTATATAGTTTTATACAATTTTACGTTATTTTATGTGTATTTTGTATATTTATATTTATACAAGTGCACATTCTTTTATTGGCATTTAGTTTATTTATTTTGATACGAATTTACATTATTTTATGTGTATTTTGTATACATTTTCTTATACGTATTTACTTCATTTTATGTGTATTTTGTATATATATTTTTATAGAAATCTACGTTATTTTATGTGTATTCGTATATATATTTTGAAAGAAATTTACATTGTTTTATATGTATTTTGCATATCTATTTCAATACAAATTTACCTTATTGTATGTTCATTTTGTATATCTATTGTAATACAAATTTAAATATTTTATGTGTATTTTGGTATATATATTTTCATAAAAAATGCGTTGTTTTATGGGTATTTTGTATCTTTACTTTCATACAAATTTACATTATTTTATTAATATTCTGTGTATTTATTTTGATACTATTTTACATTATTCTATTTGTCTTTTGTATATATTTTTTTATACATATTTACATTATTTAATGTGTATTTTATATATATATTTCATACAAATTTACGTTTTTTTAAGTGTATTTGTTTATATATTTTCATTCAAATTTACATTATTTTATGTGTATTTTGTATATGTATTTCAATACAAATTTACCTAATTTTAAGTGTATTTTGTATATTAATTTTCATACAAATTTAAATTATTTTTTGTGTATTTTTGTATAGAGTTTTATACAAATTTACAACATTTAATGTGTATTTTGTATATCTATTTTCATACAAATACACATTCTTTTATTGATATTTTGTTTATTTATTTTGACACGAATTTACATTATTTAATGTGTATTGTCTATATATATTTTTATACGTATTTTCGTCATTTCATCTATTTTTTGTATATATATTTCTATAGAAATCTGCTTTATTTTATGTGTATTCGTATATATATTTTGAAACAAATTTACATTGTTTTATGTGTATTTTGCATATTCTTTCAATGCAAATTTACCTTATTTTATGTGCATTTTGTATATATATATATATATATATATATATATATATATATATATATATATATATAGATATATATATATATATATATATATATATATATATATATATATATATATATATATATATATATATATATATATATATATTGGAATTTTGTTTATTTATTTTGATACGAATTTACATTATTTTATGTGTATTTTGTATATGTATTTTTCTACGTATTTACATTATTTTATGTGTATTTTGTATATATATTTTCATAAAAATTTACGTTATTTTATTGTGTGTATTTGTATCTATTTTGATACAAATTTACATTATATTATGTGTATTTTGCATTTCTATTTCAATACAAATTTACATTATAGTATGTGTATTTTGTATATTTATTTTAATACAAATTTAATTATTTTATGTGTATTTTTGTATATATTTTTTTTAAATATGAGTTATTTTATGTGTATTTTGTATATCTATTTTCATACAAATTTAATTAGTTTTGTGTATTTTTGTATATACTTTTATATCAATTTACGTTATTTTATGTGTATTTTGTATATTTATATTTATACAAATACACATTCTTTTATTAGTATTTTCTTTATTTATTTCGATACGAGTTTACATTATTTTATGTGTATTTTGTACACATTTTTTTATATGTATTTACTTCATTTTATGTGTATTTTGTATATATATCTTTATAGAAATCTGCGTTATTTTATGTGTTTTCGTATATATATTTTGAAAGAAATTTACATTGTTTTATATGTATTTTGCAAATCTATTTTAATACAAATTTACCTTATTGTGTGTGCATTTCGTATATTTTTTTTTAATACAAATTCAAATATTTTATGTGTGTTTTGGTATATATATTTTTATAAAAAATGCGTTATTTTATAGGTATTTTGCATCTTTATTTTCATGCAAATTTATATTATTTTATTAATATTCTGTGTATTTATTTTGATACGATTTTACATTATTCTATTTGTGTTTTGTATATATTTTTTTATACATATTTACATTATTTAATGTGTATTTTGTATATATATTTCATACAATTTTACGTTATTTTAAGTGTATTTGTTTATATATAATTTATTTCAAACACATTATTTTATGTGTATTTTGTATATGTATTTCAATACAAATTTGCCTAATTTTATGTGTATTTTGCATGTCTATTTTCAAACAAATTTAAATAATTGTTGTGTGTTTTTGTATATATTTTTATACAAATTTTAGTTATTTTATTTATATTTTCTATATATATTTTCCTACAAATATACATTCTTTTATTGGAATTTTATCTATTTATTCTGATACGAATTTACTTTATTTTATGTGTATTTTGTATATATATATATATATATATATATATATATATATATATATATATATATATATATATATATATATATATATATATATATATATATATATTTTTTTTTCTACGTATTTACATTATTTTATGTGTATTTTGTATATATATTTTCATAAAAAATTACTTTATTTTATTGTGTGTATTCGTATATAATTTGATACAAGTTTTATACAAATTCATGTTATTTTATGTGTATTTGTATATATATTTTCATACAAATATACATTATTTTATATGCATTTTTACATATATTTCATTACAAATTTACCTTATTTTATGTTTATTTTGAATATTTATTTTTTCAATTTTAAATTATTTTATGTGTATATATGTATTTGTATTTAGGTTATTTTATGTGTATTTTCTATATATATTTTCATCAAAAATTACATTATTTTATTGGTATTTTGTTAGTTTAATTCGATACGAATTTAGATTATTTCATAGGTATTTTGTATACATATTTTTATACGCATTTACATTATTTAATGTGTGTTTTGTATATTTATTTTTATGCAAATCTACTTTATTTTATGTGTATTTGTATAAATATAAATATACAAAATGCACATAAAATAAGGTAAATTTATGTAAAACAATATATAAAGATACACAAAAGTAATTAAATTTGTATGAAAATAGATATACAAAATACACACAAAATAAGATTAATTTGAATTGAAATATATGTACAAAATACATAAAATAAAGTAAATTTGTATCAAAATATTTTTACAAATACACATATAATTACGTAAATTTTATATAAAAATATATAAACAAAATACACATTAAATAATGTAATTACGTATAAAAAATATATATACAAAATACACATATAATCATGTAATTCGTATCAAAATAAATAAACAAAATACCAATAAAATAATGTAAATTTCTATGAGAAAACATATACAAAATACACATAAAATAAATAAATTTCTATAAAAATATATGTACTAAAATGGACATAAAATAAATTTGCATTAAAAAATATATACAAAACACACATTACATAATGTAAATGAGTATAAACATATGTATACAAAATACCTATGAAAAAATCTAAATTCGTATCAAGTTAAATAAAGAAAATACCAATAAAATAATGTAATTTTTTAATGAAAATATATATAGAAAATACACATAAAATTACGTAAATACAAATACAAATATACACATAAAATAATTTAAAATTGAATGAAATAAATATACAAAATAATCATAAAATAAGGTAAATTTGTAATGAAAAATATGTAAAAATACCCGTAAAATAATATAAATTTGTATGAAAATATATATACAAATACACATAAAATAACATGAATTTGTATAAAATTTTTATCAAAATAAATAGGAATACACACAATAAAATAATGTAAATTTTTATTAAAATATATATATACAAAATACACATAAAATAATGTAAATACGTAGAAAAATATATATACAAAATACACATAAAATAATGTAAACTCGTATCAATATAAACAAACAAAATTATAATAAAAGATTGTATATTTGTAGGAAAATATATATACAAAATACAAATAAAATAACTAAAATTTGTATAAAAATAAATACAAAAATACACAAAAATAATTTAAATTTGTTTGAAAATAGATATGCAAAATACACATAAAGTTAGGCAAATTTGTATTGAAATACATATAGAAAATACACATAAAATAATGTAAATTTGTATGAAAATATATAAACAAATACACATAAAATAACGTAGATTTGGATAAAATATATATACAAAATATACATTTAATAATGTAAATATGTATAAAAATAGTTATACAAAATACACATAGAATAATGTTAAATCGTATCAAAATAAATAAACAGAATATCAATAAAATAATTTAAATTTGTATGAAAATAAAGATGCAAAATACCCATATAATAACGCATATATGCATAAAAATATATATACAAAAATACACATGAAATAATTAAATTTGAATTGAAATAAATATACAAAATGCATATACAATAAAGTAAATTTGTATTGAAATACATATGCAAAATACACATCAATAATGTAAATTTGTTTCAAAATATATATACGAATACACATAAAATAGAGTAAATTTCTATGAAAATATACATACAAAATACATATAAAATGATGTAAATAGTATAAAAATATATATACCAAATACACCTAAAATAATGTAAATTCGTATCAAAATAAACAAACAAAATTCCGTTAAAGAACGTATATTTGTAGGAAAATAAATATACAAAATACACATAAAATAACGAAAATTTGTATAAAAATATATACAAAAAAAACAAAAATAATTTCAATTTTTATGAAAATTGATATACAAAATACACATATAATTAGTTAAATTTGTACAAATTTGTACATGTACAAAATACACATAAAATAATGAAAATTTGTATGAAATGAAAAGAAATACACATAAAATAACGTACATTTGTATTAAATATATATACAAAATACACATAGAAAATAATGTAAAATCTCGTATCAAAATAAATACACAAAATATCAATAAAATCATGTAAATTTATATGAAAATAAAGATGCAAAATACCAATAAAATAAAGCATATTTTTATAAAAATACATATACATAAATACACATTCAATAATTAAATTTGTAGTAAAATTAATATACAAAATGCACATACAATAAGGTAAATTTTTATTAAAAAAAATAAGCAAAATACACATAAAACCATGTAAATTTGTTTCAAAATATATATACGAATACACATAAAATAACGCAGATTTCTATAGAAATATATATACAAAATACACTTGAGATGCTGTAAATACGTATAAAAATATATATACAAAATAGACATTAAATAATGTAAATTCGTGTCAAAATAAATAAACAAAATATCAATAAAAGAATTTGTATTTGTATGAAAATAGATATACAAAATACACATAAAATAACGTAAATTTGTATAAAACTATATACAAAAATAAACAAAAATAATTTAAATTTGTTTGAAAATAAGTATACAAAATACACAAAAAATTAGGTAAATTTGTATTGAAATACATTTACAAAATACACATAAAATAATGTAAATTTGAATGAAAATATATAAACAAATACACTTAAAATAACGTAAATTTGTATAAAATATATATACAAAATACACATTAAGTAATGTAAATATGTATAAATAAATATATACAAAACCCAAATAGAATAATGTAAAATCGTAACAAAATAAATACACAGAATATTAATAAAATAATGTAAATTTGTATGAAAATAAAGGAGCAAAATATCCATAAAATAACGCATTTTTTATAATATATATACCAAAAGACATATAAAAAATTAAAATTTGTATTAAAATAAATATACAAAATGCACATACAATAAGGTAAATTTATATTGATATGCAAAATACACATAAACCAATGTAAAATTTGTTTCAAAATATATATACGAATACACATAAAATAACGTAGATTTCTATAAAAATATATATTCAAAATACACATAAAATGAAGTAAATACGTATAAAAAAATGTTCACAAAATACACATAAAATAATGTAAATTCGTATCAAAATAAATAAACAAAATACCAATAAAAAAATGTGTATTTGTATAAAAATAAATATACAAAATACACAAAATATCGTAAATTTATATAAAACTATATACAAAAATACACAAAAGTAGTTAAATTTGTATGAAAATAGATATACAAAATACACATAAAATAAACTAAATTTGAATTGAAATATATATATATATATATATATATATATATATATATATATATATATATATATATATATATATATATATATATATATATATATATATATATATATATATATATATATATATATATATATATATATATATATATATATATATATATATATATATATAATGTAAATTTATTATCAAAATATTTATACAAATACATATAATAACGTAAATTTGTATAAAAACACATAAACAAAATACACATTAAATAATGTAAATACGTATAAAAAATATGTAGAAAATACACATATAATCATGTAATTCGTATCAAAATAAATAAACAAAATACCAATAATATAATGTAAATTTGTATGAGAAAACATATACAAAATAACGCTAATTTCTTTAAAAATATATGTACAAAAATGCACATCAATTAAAGTAAATTTGCATCAAAATATATATACAAAACACACATTAAATAATGTAAATGCGTATAAAAAAATGTATAAAAAATACCTTTGAAATAATCTAAATTCGTATCGAGTTAAATTAACAAAATACCAATAAAATAATGTAGTTTTGGATGAAAATGTATATAGAAAATACAAATAAAATAACCTAAATACAAATACAAATATACACATAAAATAATTTAAAATTGCATGAAATGAATATATGAAACAAACATAAAATAAGGTAAATTTGTAATGAAATATATGTAAAAATACACATAAAATAATTTAAATTTGTATGAAAATATGTATTCAAATACACATAAAATAACATGAATTTGTATAAAATTTGTATCAAAATATATACGAGAGCACACAATAAAATAACGTAAATTTTTATGAAAATATATATCCAAAATACACATAAAATAATGTAAATACGTAGAAACATATATATACAAAATACACATAAAGTAATGGAAATTCGTATCAAAATAAATAAACAAAATTGCAATAATAGAATGTATATATGTAGGAAAATATATATACAAAATACAAATAAAATAACTAAAATTTGTATAAAAATTTATACAAAAATACGCAAAAAAAATTTAAATTTGTTTGAAAATAGATAGGCAAAATACACATAAAATTAGGCAAATTTGGATTGAAATACATATACAAAACACTCATAAAATAATGTAAATATATATGAAAATATATAAACAATGTATTTAAATATATTTACAAAATACACATCAAAAAGTGTAAATTTGAATTAAAATATATATACAAATGCAATTAAATTAACGTAAATTTGTATAAAATATATATGTAAAATCACATTAAATAATGTAAATATGTATACAAAAATATATACAAAACACAAATAGAATAATGTAAAATAGTATCAAAATAAATAAACAGAATATTAATAAAATAATGTAAATTTGTATGAAAATTAAGATGCAAAATACCCCCAAAATAGCGCATTTTTTTATAAAAATATATATACCAAAACACACATAGAATATTTGAATTTGTATTAAAATAAATATACGAAATGCACACACAATAAGGTAAATTTGTATTGAAATAGATATGCAAAATACATATAAAACAATGTAAATTTGTTTCAAAATATATATACGAATACACATAAAATAACGCATATTTTATAAAGATATATATACAAAATACACATAAAATGAAGTAAATACGTATGAAAAAATGTGTACAAATTACACATAAAATAATGTAAACTCGTATCGAAATAAATAAACAAAATACTAATAAAAGAATGTGTATTTGTATAAATATAAATATACAAAATACACATAAAATAACGTAAATTTATATATAAGTATATACAAAAATACACAAATTTAGTTTATTTTATGTGTATTTTGTATATCTATTTTCATACAAATTTAACTACTTTTGTGTATTTTTGTATATAGTTTTATATAAATTTACGATATTTTATGTGTATTTTGTATATTTATTTTGAAACAAATACACATTTTTTATTGGTATTTTGTTTATTTATTTTTATACGAATTTACATTATTTTATGTGTATTTTGTATACATTTTTTTATACGTATTTACTTCATTTTATGTGTATTTTGTATATATATTTTTATAGAAATCTACGTTATTTTAGGTGTATTCGTATATATATTTTGAACCAAATTTTACATTGTTTTATATGTATTTTGCATATCTATTTCAATATAAATTTACCTAATTGTATACAAAATACACATAAAATTAGGTAAATTTGTATTGAAATACATATACAAAATGCACATAAAATAATGTAAATTTGAATGAAAATATATAAACAAATACACTTAAAAAAACGTAAAATTCTATGAAATATATATATAAAATACACATTAAATAATGTAAATATGTATAAAAAAATATATACAAAAGAGAAATAGAATAATATAAAATAGTATCAAAATAAATACACAGAATATTAATAAAATAATGTAAATTTGTATGAAAATAAAGAAGCAAAATACCCATAAAACAACGCATTTTTTATGAAAATATATATACCAAAATACACATAAAATATTTAAATTTGTATTACAATAGATATACAAAATGAACATACAATAAGGTAAATTTGTATTGAAAGTGATATGCAAAATACATATAAAACAATGTAAATTTCTTTCAAAATATACATACGAATACACATAAAATAACGTAGATTTCTATAAAAATATATATACAAAATACACATAACATGAAGTAAATACGTATAAGAAAATGAATACAAAATACACATAAAATAATGTAAATTCGTATCAAAATAAATAAACTAAATGCCAATAAAAGAATGTGCACTTGTATAAATATAAATATACAAAATACACATAAAATAACGTAAAATTGTATAAAACTATATACAAAAAAAAATTAAATAAATAAATTTGTCTTAAAATAGATATACAAAAGACACTTAAAATAAGCTTAATTTGAATTGAAATAAATAAAGAAAATACATAAAATAATGTAAATTTATCAAAATATATATTGAAATACACATATAATAACGTAAATTTGTACAAAAATATATAAACAAAATACACATTATATAATGTAAATACGTATAAAAGATATGTACGTAATGTAAAAATTTATAAAAATAAAGATGGAATATACCCATAAAATATCTCATATTAAAAAAAATATATATACAATAATACACATAAAATAATTAAATTTGTATTAAAATAAATATACAAAATACACATACAATAAGGTAGATTTTTATTGAAATAGATATGCAAAAAACAAAATAAAGTAAATTTGTATCAAAATATATACGAATACACACAATAAAATAACGTAAATTTTATGAAAATATATATACAAAATACACATTAAATAATGTAAATACATAGAAAAATATATATACAAAATACACATAAAATAATGTAAATTCGTATAAAAATAAATAAACAAAATTTCCTCTAAAAGAATATATATTTGTAGGAAAATATATATACAAAATACAAATAAAATAACAAAATTTGTTTAAAAATATATACAAAAATACACAAAAATTTTTTTAAAATTTGTTTGAAAATAGATATGCAAAGTACACATGAAATTAGGCAAATTTTTATTGAAATACATATACAAAATACACATAAAAAAATGTAAATTTGTATGAAACTATATAAACAAATACACATAAGATAACGTAAATTTCCATAAAATATATGTACAAAATATACATTAAATAATGTAAATATGTCTAAGAATATATATACAAAATACACAGAATAACGTAAAATAGTATCAAAATAAATAAACAGACTATCAATAAAATAATGTAAATTTGCATGAAAATAAAGATGCAAAATACCCATATAATAACGCATATTTGTTTAAAAATATATATACAAAAATACACATAAAATAATTAAATTTGTATCAAAATAAATATACAAAAGACACATACAATAAAAAAAAATTTGTATTGAAACAGATATGCGAAATACACATAAATAATGTAAATTTGTATCAAAATACATATACGAATACACATAAAATAGAGTAAATTTCTATAAAAATATATATTAAAAATACATATAAAATTATGTAAATATGTATAAATATATATATATATATATATATATATATATATATATATATATAGATATATATATATATATATATATATATATATATATATATATATATATATATATATATATATATATATATATATATATATATATATATATATATATATATATATATATATATATATATATATATATATATATATATATATATATATATATATATATATATATATATATATATAAAAAACAAATAAAATAATGAAAATTCGTATCAAAATCAATAAACAAAATTCCGATAAAAGAACGTACAAATTTACATGTTTTTATGTGTATTTTGTACATGTATTTATATATTTTGAAACAAATTTACATTGTTTATATGTATTTTGCATATCTATTTTTGTGTATTCTGTATTTATTTTTGTTACACATAGAATAATGTAAAATCGTATCAAAATAAGTACACAGAATATCAATAAAATAATTTAAATTTGTATGAAAATAAAGATGCAAAATACCCATAAAATAAAGCATATTTTTTTTAAAAATACATATACAAAAATACACTTAGAATAATTAAATTCGTATTAAAATTAATATACAAAATGCACATACAATAAGGTAAATTTGAATTGAAAAAAAAAACGCAAAATACACATAAAACAGTGTAAATTTGTTTAAAAATATATATACGAATACACATAAAATAACGTTGATTTCTATAGGAATATATATACAAAATACACATGAAATGATGCAAATACGTATAAAAATATATATACAAAATACACATTAAATACTGTAAATTCGCGTCAAAATAAATAAACAAAATATCAATAAAAGAATGTGTATTTGTATGAAAATAGATATACAAAATACACATAAAATAACCTAAATTTGTATCAAACTATATACAAAAATACACAAAAATATTTTAAATTTGTATGAAAATAAATATACAAAATACACATAAAATTAGGTAAATTTGTATTGAAATACATATACAAAATACACATAAAATAATGTAAATTTGAATGAAAAGACAAACAAATACACTTAAAATTACGTATATTTGTATAAAAAAATATATACAAAAGACAAACAGAATAATGTAAAATCGTATCAGAATAGATACACAGAATATTAATAAAATAATGTAAATTTGTATGAAAATAAAGAGGCAAAATACCCATAAAATAACGCATTTTTTTTATTTATAAAAATATATATACCAAAATACACATAAAAAAAAAATTGTATTAAAATAAATATATAAAAAACACATACAATAAGGTAAATTTGTATTGAAATAGATATGCAAAATACATATAAAACAATGTAAATTTGTCTCAAAATATATATACGAATACACATAAAATAACGTAGATTTCTATAAAAATATATATACAAAATACACATAAAATGAGGTAAATACGTATAAAAAATGTATACAAAATACACATAAAATAATGTAAATTCGTATCAAAATAAATATACAAAATACCAATAAAAGAATGTGTATTTGTATAAATATAAATATACAAAATACACACAAATACACATAAAATACCATGAATTTGTATAAAAATATATATTCAAAATAAATATTAAATAATGTAACAGCGTATAAAAATATATATACAAAGTACATATAAAATAATGTAAATTCGTATCAATATAAATCAACAAAACACCATTAAAATAATATATATTTGAATGAAAATAAATTTACAAAATACACATAACATAACTAAAATTTGTATTAAAATATATACAAAAATACATAGAAATAATTTGAGTTTGTATGAAAATAGATATACAAAATACACATAAAACTAGGTAAATTTCTTTTGAAATGTATATACAAAATAGCCATAAAATATTGTAAATTTGGGTCAAAATATATAAACAAATACACATAAAATAACGTAAATTTGTATGAAAAATATATACAAAATACACATAGAATAATGTCAATTCGTATCAAAATGAATGAGCAGAATATCAATAAAATAATGTAAATTTGTATGAAAATAAAGATGCAAAATACCCAAAAAATAAAGCATATGTTTATAAAAATACAGATACAAAAATACACATCGAATAATTAAATTTGTATTAAAATTAATATACAAAATGCGTATATAATAAGGTAAATTTGAATTGAAAAAAAATGCAACATACACGTTTACTCATACAAATTTATATTATTTTATTGCTATTTTGTTTATTTATTTTGATACGAATTACATGATTATATGTGTAATTTGTACACATTTTTTTATACGTATTTCCATTATTTAATGTGTATTTTGTTTATATATTTTCATACAAATTTATGTTATTATATGTGTATTTGTATAAATATTTTTATACAAATTTACTTTATTTCATGTATTTTGTATATATATTTCAATTCAAATTTAGCTTATTTTGTGTGTATTTTGTATATATTTTCATACAAATTTAATTACTTCTGTGTATTTATGTATAGTTTTATATAAATTTACGTTATTTTATGTGTATTTTGTATATTATTATTTATACAAATACACATTCTTTTATTGGTATTTTGTTTATTTATTTTGATACGAATTTACATTATTTTATGTGTATTTTGTATACATTTTTTTATACGTATTTACTTCATTTTATGAGTATTTTGTATATATATATATATATATATATATATATATATATATATATATATATATATATATATATATATATATATATATATATATATATATATATATATATATATATATATATATATATATATATATATATATATATATATATATATAGATATATATAGATATATATATTTTGAAATAAATTTACATTGCTTTATATGTATTTTGCATATCTATTTCAATACAAATCTACCTTATTGTATGTGTTTTTTATATATTTATTTTAATACATATCTAATTTTTTTATGTGTATTTTGGTATATATATTTTTATAAACAAAAAAAATAAGCGTTATTTTATGGGTATTTTGCCTCTTTATTTTCATACAAATTTACATTATTTTATTAATATTCTGTGTATTTATTTTGATACGATTTTACATTATTCTATTTGTGTTTTGTATATATTATTTTATACAAATTTAAGTTATTTTAAGTGTATTTGTTTATGTATTTTCATTCAAATTTACATTATTTTATGTGTATTTTGTATATGTATTTCCGTACAAATTTACCTAATTTTATGTGTATTTTGTATATTTATTTTCATACAAATTTAAAATATTTTTGTGTATTTTTTGTATATAGTTTGATACAAATATAGGTTATTTTATGTGTATTTTGAATATCTATTAAATATATATACAAAATACATATGAAATTATGTAAATACGTATAAAAATATATATACAAAATACATATGAAATAATGTAAAATCGTGTCAAAATAAATAAACAAAATATCATGAAAAGAATGTGTATTTGTATGAAAATAGATAATAGATAATAAATTTGTATAAAATATATATGCAAGATACACATTAATTAATGTAAATATATATAAAAAAGTATATACAAAAAACAAATAGAATAATGTAAAATCGTATCAAAATAAATACACCGAATATCAATAAAATAATGTAAATATGTATGAAAATAAAGATGCAAAATTCCCATAAAATAGCGCATTTCTTATAAAAATATATATACCAAAATACACATAAAATATTTAAATTTGTATTGAAATAAATATACAAAATGCACATACAATAAGGTAAATTTGTATTGAAAGAGATATGCAAAAATACATATAAAACAATGTAAATTTGTTTCAAAATATATATACGAATACAAATAAAAAACCTAGATTTCTATAAAAATATATATACAAAATACTCATAAAATTAAGTAAATACGTATAAAAAAATGTATTCAAAATACACATAAAATAATGTAAATTCGAATTAAAAAAAATAAAAAATACCAATAAAAGAATGTGTATTTGGATAAATATAAATATACAAAATACACATACAAAATAAACATAAAATAAGGTAGATTTGTTATAAAATATATGTACAAAATACACATACAATAATGTAAATTTATATGAAAATATATATACAAATACACATAAAATACCATGAATTTGTATAAAAATATATATTCAAAATAAATATTAAATAATGTAAGAGCGTATAAAAATATATATACAAAGTACATATAAAATGAAAATTAAGATGCAAAATACCTATAAAATAACGCATTTTTTTAAAATTATTGATATAAAAATACACATAAAATATTTGAACTTGTATTAAAAAAATATACAAAATGCACATACAATAAGGTAAATTTGTATTGAAATAGATATGCAAAATACATACAAAATAATGTAAATTTGTTTCAAAATATATATACGAATACACATAAAATAACGTAGATTTCTATAAAAATACATATACAAAATACACATAAAATTAAGTAAATACGTATAAAAAAATGTATACAAAATACACATAAAATAATGTAAATTCGTATAAATGTAAATAAACAATATACCAATAAAAGAATGTGTATTTGTATAAATATAAATATACAAAATGCACATAAATTAACGTAAATTTATATAAAACTATATACATAAAATAACGCAAATTTCTATAAAAATATATGTACAAAAATGAACATTAGATAAATTTGCATAAAAATATATATACAAAACACACATTAGATAATGTACATGAGTATAAAAATATGTATCCAAAATACCTATGAAATAATCTAAATTCGTATCGAATTAAATTAAGAAATACCAATAAAATAATATAATTTTGGATGAAAATATATATACAAAATACACATAAAATAACCTAAATACAAATACAAATATACACATAAAATAATTTTAAATTGAATGAAATAAATATACAAAATAAACATAAAATAAGGTAACCTAAAGATAACCTAAGATAACCCAAATACAAATACAAAAATACACATTAAATAATTTAAAATTGAATGAAATAAATATACAAAATAAGCATAAAAAAGGTTAATTTGTAATAAAATATATGTAAGAATACACTTAAAATAATATAAATTTGTATGAAAATATATATGCAAATACACATAAAATATCATGAATTTGTATAAAATTTGTTTCAAAATATATTCGAATACACACAATAAAATAACGTAATTTTTTATGAAAATGTATATATAAAATACACATAAAATAATTTAAATACGTAGAAAAATATATATACAAAATACACATAAAATAATGTAAATTCGTAAAAAATTAAATACACAAAATTCCAATAAAAGAATGTATATTTGTAGGAAAACATATATACAAAAAACAAATAAAATAACTAAAATTAGTATAAAATTATATACAAAAATATATAAAAATAATTTAAATTTGTTTGAAAATAGATATGCAAAATACACATAAATTTAGGCAAATTTGTATTGAAATACATATACAAAACTCACATAAAATAATGTAAATTTGTATGAAAATATATAAACAAATACATATAAAATAACGTTAATTTGGATAAAATATATATACAAAATATACATTAAATATTTTAAATATGTATAAAAATATATTATATTATATAAATTTTTATTGATATTTGCGTTATTTATGTGTATTTTGTATACGTTTTCTCATAGAAATTTACATTATTTTTTTGGTATTTTGTCTATTTATTTTGATACGAATTACATGATTATTTGTGTATTTTGTACATTTTTTTTATACGTATTTACATTATTTAATGTGTAGTTTGTTTATATATTTTTATACAAATTTACGTTATTATATGTGTATTTGTATAAGTATTTTGATACAAATTTACATTATTTTATGTATTTTGTATTTATATTTCAATTCAAATTTAGCTTATTATATGTGTATTTTGTATATCTATTTATTTTAATACAAAATCAAATATTTTATGTTTTTTCGTATATATATTTTTATAAAAAAATGCGTTATTTTATGGGTATTTTGCATCAATTTTCATACAAATTTACATTATTTTATTAATATTTTCTGTATTTATTTTGATACGATTTTACATTATTTTATTTGTGTTTTGTATATATTTTTTATACATATTTACGTTATTTTAAGTTATTTCATGTGTATTTGTTTATATATTTTGACACAAATTTCCAATATTTTATGGGTATTTTGTGTATATATTTCAAAAGAAATTTAATTAGTTTTATGTGTATTTTGAATATCTATTTTCATACAAACTCAAATTATTTTTATGTATTTTTGTATATATTTTAATAGAAATTTTAGTTATGTTATGTGTATTTTGTAAATCTATTTTCATTCAAATATATATTATTTTATTGGTATTTTGTTGATTTATATTGATACGAATTTACATTATTTTATATGTACTTTGTATAAATATTTTTATACGCATTTACATTATTTAATATTTATTTTGAATATATAATTTTATACAAATTCATGGTATTTTATGTGTATTTGTATATATATTTTCATATAAATTTACATTATTTTATGTGTATTTTGTACATATATTTCATTACAAATTTACCTTATTTTATGTTTATTTTGTATGTGTATTTTGTACATTTATATTTATACAAATACACATTCTTTTATTGGTATTTTGTTTATTTATTTTGTTTCGAGTTTACATTATTTTATGTGTGTTTTGTTTACATTTTTTTATACGTATTTACTTAATTTTATGTGTATTTTGTATATATATTTTTATAGAAATCTACGTTATTTTATGTGTATTCGTATATATATTTTGAAACAAATTTACATTGTCTTATATGTATTTTTGCATATCTCTTTCAATAGAAGTTTACCTTATTGTATGTGCATTTTGTATATTTATTTCAATACAAATTTAAATATTTTATGTGTATTTTGGAATATATATTTTTATAAGAAATGCGCTATTTGATGGAAATTTTGCATCTTTATTTTCATACAAATTTACATTATTTTATTAATATTCGGTGTATTTATTTTGATACAATTTTGCATTATTCTATTTTTTTTTGTATTTATATTTTTGTGCATTTTTGTATATAGTTTTATACAAATTTAGGTTATTTTATGTACGCATCTACATTATTTAATGTGTGTTTTGTATATATATTTTTATGCAAATTTACTTTATTTTATGTGCATTTTTGTACATATATTTTTTTAGAAATTTGCGTTATTTTATGTGTATTTGTATATGTATTCTCATACAAATTTACATTATTTTATTGTTATTTTGTTTATTTATTTTGATACGAATGAAAATAGATATACAAAATATACATAAAATAAACTAAATTTGTATTGATATATATATACAAAATACATAAAATAATGTAAATTTGGATCAAAATATTTTAACAGATGCGCATAAAATAACGTAAATTTGTTTTAAAATATACAAAATACACATTAAATAATGTAAATATGTATAAAAAATATATACAAAACACAAATAGAATAATGTAAAATCGTATCAAAATAAATACACCGAATATTAATAAAACAATGTAAATTTGTATGAAAATAAAGATGCAAAATACCCATTAAATAACGCATTTTTTTATAAGAATATATATATCAAAATACACATGAAAAAATTAATTTGTATTAAAATAAATATACAAAATACACATACAATAAGGTAAATCTGTATTGAAATAGATATGCAAAATACATATAAAAAAATGTAAATTTGTTTCAAAATATATATACGAATACACATAAAATAACGTAGATTTGTATAAAAATATATATACAAAATACACATAAAATATTTAAATTTGTATTGAAATATATATACAAAATGCACATACAATAAGGTAAACTTGTATTGAAAGAGATATGCAAAAATACATATAAAACAATGTAAATTTGTTTCAAAATATACATACGAATACACATAAAATAGCGTAGATTTCTATAAAAATATATATACAAAATACACATAAAAATAGATATACAAAATACACATAGAATAATGTAAAATTGTTTAAAAAAAAAAACAGAATATAAATAAAATAATGTAAATTTGTATGAAAATAAAAATGCAAAATACCCATAAAATAAAGCATATTTTTATAAAAATACATATACAAAAATACACATAGCATAATTAAATTTGTTTTAAAATTAATATACAAAATGCATATACAATAAGGTAAATTTGTATTGAAAAAATAAGCAAAATACACATAAAACAGTGTAAATTTATTTCAAAATCTATATACGAATACTCATAAATCAACGTAGATTTCTATAGAAATATATATACAAAATACACATCAAATGATGTAAACACATATAAAAATATATATAAAATACACATTAAATAATGTAAATTCGCGTCAAAATAAATAAACAAAATATCAATAAAAGATTGTGTATTTGTATGAAAATAGATACACAATATACACATAAAATCACCTAAATTTGTATACACAAAAAATATTTTAATTTGTATGAAAATAAATATACAAAATACACATAAAATTAGGTAAATTTGTATTGAAATACATTTACAAAATACACATAAAATAATGTAAATTTGAATGAAAATATATAAACAAATACACTTAAAATAACGTAGATTTGTTTAAAATATATATAAAAAATACACATTAAATAATGGAAATATGTATAAAAAAATATATACAAAACACAAATAGAATAATATAAAATCGTATCAAAATAAATACACAGAATATTAATAAAATAATGTAAATTTGTATGAAAATTAAGATGCAAAATACCCATAAAATAACGCATTTTTTATAAAAATATTTATACCAAGACACACATAAAATATTTGAATCTGTATTAAAATAAATATACAAAATTCACATACAATAAGGTAAATTTGTATTGAAATAAATATGCAAAATACATATAAAACCATGTAATTTTTTTCAAAATATATACGAATACACATAAAATAACGTAGATTTCTATGAAAATAAATATACAAAATACACATAAAATGAAGTAAATACGTAGAAAAAAAGGTATACAAAATACACATAAAATAATGTAAACTCGTATCAAAATAAATAAACAAAATACTAATAAAAGAATGTGTATTGTATAAATATAAATATACAAAATACAAATAAAATAACGTAGATTTATATAAAACTATATGCAAAAATACACAAAAGTAATTAAATTTTTGTGAAAATAGATATACAAAATACATGTGTATTTTCTATATTTATTTTCAAACAAATTGAAATTATTTTTTTATATTTTTTTTTTTATATTTTCATACAAATTTTAGTAAAATACACATTAAATAATTTAAACTCTCGTCAAAATAGATAAGCAAAATATCAATAAAAGAATGTGTATTTCTATGTAAATAGATATATAAAATACTCATAAAATAACCTAAGTTTGTATAAAACTATATACAAAAATACACAAAAATAATTTAAATTTGTATGTAAATAAATATACAAAATACACATAAAATTAGGTAAATTTCTATTTAAATACATATACAAAATACACATAAAATAATGGAAGTTTGAATGAAAATATATAAACATATACACTTAAAATAACGTAAATTTGTATCAAATATATATACAAAATACTAATTAAATAATGTAAATATGTATAAAAAAATATATACAAAACACAAATAGAATAATGTAAAATCGTATCAAAATAAATAAACAGAATATTAATAAAATAATGAAAATTTGTATGAAAATAAAGATGCAAAATAGCCATAAAATAACGCATTTTTTATAAAAATATATATTCCAAAATACACATAAAATATTTAAATTTGTATTAAAATAAATATAAAAAATGCACATACTGTAAGGTAAATTTGTATTGAAATAGATATGCAAAATACATATAAAAGAATGTAAATTTGTTTCAAAATATATATACGAATACACATAAAATAACGTTGATTTCTATAAAAATATATACAAAATACACATAAAATGAAGTAAATACGTATAAAAAAATGAATACAAAATACACATAAAAATCGTATCAAAATAAATAAACAAAATACCAGTAAAAGAAAGTGTATTTGTATAAATATAAATATACAAAATACACATAAAATATCGTAAATTTGTATAAAAATATATACAAAAATACACAGAAGTTATTAAATTTGTATGAAAATATTTATACAAAATACAGCTAAAATAAGCTAAATTTGAATTGAAATATACATAAAAAATACATAAAATAATGTAAATCTGTATCAAAATATTTATACAAATACATATAATAACGTAGATTTGTTTAAAAATATATAAACAAAATACACATTAAGTAATGTAATTACGTATAAAAAATATGTACAAAATACACATATAATCATGTAATTCGTATCAAAATAAATAAACAAAATAGCAATAAAATAATGTAAATTTGTATGAGAAAACATATACAAATAACGCAAATTTCTATAAAAATATATGTACAAAAATGCATATAAAATAAAGTAAATTTGCATAAAAATATATATATATAAAACACACACTAAATAATGTAAATGCGTACATAAAATAACCTAAATTTGTATAAAACTATATACAAAAATACACAAAAAAAATTTAAATTTGTTTCAAAAGAAATATACAAAATACACATAAAATTAGGTAAATTTGTATTGAAATACATATACAAAATACACATCAACTAATGTAAATTTGAATGAAAATATATAAGCAAATACACTTAAAATAACGTAAATTTATATAAAATTTATATGCAAGATACACATTAAATAATGTAAATGTGTATAAAAAAATATATACAAAAAACAAATAGAATAATGTAAAATCGTATCAAAATAAATACACAGAATATCAATAAAGTAATGTAAATTTGTATGAAAATAAAGATGCAAAATTCCCAAAAATTATCGCATTTTTTATAAAAATATATATATCAAAATACACATAAAATATTTAAATTTGTATTGAAAAAATATACAAAATGCATATACAGTAAGGTAAATTTGAATTGAAAGAGATATTTAAAAATACATATAAAACAATGTAAATTTGTTTCAAAATATATATACGAATACACATAAAAAAACGTAGATTTCTATAGAAATATATATACAAAATACACATGAAATTATGTAAATACGTATAAAAATATATATACAAAATATATATTAAGTAATGTAAATTAGTGTCAAAATAAATAAACAAAATATCATGAAAAGAATGTGTATTTGTATGAAATCAAATAATAGATAATAAATTTGTATGAAATATAGATGCAAGATACACATTAAATAATGTAAATATGTATAAAAAAAATATATACAAAAAACAAATAGAATAATGTAAAATCGTATCAAAATTAATACACCGAATATTAATAAAATAATGTAAATTTGAATGAAAATAAAGATGCAAAATTCCCATCAAATAGCGCATTTCTTATAAAAATATATATACCAAAATACACATAAAATATTGAAATTTGTAATACATATAAAAAAAATTAGATTTCTATTAAAATAAATATATAAAAACACATACAATAAGGTAAATTTGTATTGAAATAGATATGCAAAATACATATAAAGCAATGTAAATTTGTTTCAAAATATGTATACGAAAACACATAAAATAACGTAGATTTCTATAAATATATATATACAAAATACACATAAAATGAAGTAAATACGTATAAAAAAATGTATACAAAATACACATAAAATAATGTAAATTCGTATCAAAATAAATAAACAAAATACCAATAAAAGAATGTGTATTTGTATAAATATAAATATACAAAATACTCATAAAATAACGTAAATTTATATAAAACTATATACAAAAATACAAAGAAATTATTAAATTTGTATGAAAATATATACAAAATACACACAAAATAAGCTAAATTTGAATTGAAATATATATACAAAATACATGAAATAAAGTAAATTTGTATCAAAATATTTATACAAATACACATATAATAACATAAATTTGTATGAAAATTTATAAACAAAATACACATTAAATAATGTAAATACGTATAAAAAAATGTGTACAAAATACACATAATCATGTATTTCGTATCAGAATAAATAAACAAAATACCAATAAAATAATATAAATTTGTATGAGTAAACGTGTATGTTGCATATTTTTTCAATACAAATTTACCTTATTATATACGCATTTTGTATATTAATTTTAATACAAATTTAATTATTCGATGTGTATTTTTGTATCTGTATTTTTATAAACATATGCTTTATTTTTTGGGTATTTTGCATTTTTATTTTCATACAAATTTACATTACCTTATTGATATTCTGCTCATTCATTTTGATACGAATTGACATTATTCTATGTGTATTTTGTATATATTTTTCATACAAATTTACGTTATTTTATGTGTATTTGTTTATATATTTTGATACAAATTTACAATATTTTATGGCTATTTTGTATATATATTTCAAAAGAAATTTACCTAGTTTTATGTGTATTTTGTATATCTATTTTCATACAAAGTCAAATTATTTCTATATATTTTTGTATATATTTTAATACAAATTTTAGTTATGTTATGTGTATTTTGTAAATTTATTTTCATTCAAATATATATTATTTTATTGGTGTTTTGATGATTTATATTGATACAGTTTACATTATTTTATATGTACTTTGTATATATTTATATACGCTTTTACATTATTTAATATTTATTTTGAATATATATTTTATACAAATTCATGGTATTTTATGTGTATTGTATATATATTTTCATATAAATTTACATTATTTTATGTGTATTTTGTACATATATATTACAAATCTACCTTATTTTATGTTTATTTTGTATATGTATTTTGTATATTTTATTTATCCAAATACACATTCTTTTATTGGTATTTTGTTTATTTATTTTAAATCAATTTACATTATTTTATGTATTTTGTATACATTTTTTTATACGTATTTACTTAATTTATGTGTATTTTGTATACATATTTTATAGAAATCTACGTTTTTTATTTGTATTCGTATATATATTTTGAAACAAGTTTACATTGTTTTATGTGTGTTTTGCATATCTCTTTCAATACAAATTTACCTTATTGTATATGCATTTTGTATATTTATTTCAATACAAATTAAAATATTTTATGTGTTTTTTGGTATATATATTTTATAAGAAATGCGCTATTTTATGAATTTTGCATCTTTATTTTCATACAAATTTACATTATTTTAATAATATTCGGTGTATTTATTTTGATACGATTTTACATTATTCTATTTGTTTTTGTATATACTTTTTATACATATTTACATTATTTAATGTATCTTGCATATATATTTTATACAAATTTATTATCTATTATCTATTTTCATACAAATACACATTCTTCTCATGCTATTTTGTTTATTTATTTTGACACGATTTTACATTATTTCATATGTATTTTGTATATATATTTTTATACGTATTTACATAATTTCATATGTATTTTGTATATATATTTCTATAGAAATCTACTTTATTTTATGTGTATTCGTATATATATTTTGAAACAAATTTACATTGTTTTATATGTATTTTTGAATATCTCTTTTAATACAAATTTACCTTACTGTATATGCATTTTGTATATTTATTTCAATACAAATTTAAATATTTTATGTGTATTTTGAATATCTATTTTCATACAAACTCAAATTATTTTTATGTATTTTTGTATATATTTTAATAGAAATTTTAGTTATGTTATGTGTATTTTGTAAATCTATTTTCATTCAAATATATATTATTTTATTGGTATTTTGTTGATTTATATTGATACGAATTTACATTATTTTATATGTACTTTGTATAAATATTTTTATACGCATTTACATTATTTAATATTTATTTTGAATATATAATTTTATACAAATTCATGGTATTTTATGTGTATTTGTATATATATTTTCATATAAATTTACATTATTTTATGTGTATTTTGTACATATATTTCATTACAAATTTACCTTATTTTATGTTTATTTTGTATGTGTATTTTGTACATTTATATTTATACAAATACACATTCTTTTATTGGTATTTTGTTTATTTATTTTGTTTCGAGTTTACATTATTTTATGTGTGTTTTGTTTACATTTTTTTTATACGTATTTACTTAATTTTATGTGTATTTTGTATATATATTTTTATAGAAATCTACGTTATTTTATGTGTATTCGTATATATATTTTGAAACAAATTTACATTGTCTTATATGTATTTTTGCATATCAAAATAAATACACCGAATATTAATAAAATAATGTAAATTTGTATGAAAATAAAGATGCAAAATTTCCATCAAATAGCGCATTTCTTATAAAAATATATAGTCCAAAATACACATAAAATATTTAAATTTGTATTGAAATAAATATACAAAATGCACATACAATAAGGTAAACTTCTATTGAAAGAGATATGCAAAAATACATATAAAACAATGTAAATTTGTTTCAAACTATATATACGAATACACATAAAATAACGTAGATTTCTATAAAAATATATATACAAAATACACATAAAATTATTTTTGTGCATTTTTGTATATAGTTTTATACAAATTTAGGTTATTTTATGTACGCATCTACATTATTTAATGTGTGTTTTGTATATATATTTTTATGCAAATTTACTTTATTTTATGTGCATTTTTGTACATATATTTTTTTAGAAATTTGCGTTATTTTATGTGTATTTGTATATGTTTTCTCATACAAATTTACATTATTTTATTGTTATTTTGTTTATTTATTTTGATACGAATGAAAATAGATATACAAAATATACATAAAATAAACTAAATTTGTATTGATATATATATACAAAATACATAAAATAATGTAAATTTGGATCAAAATATTTTAACAGATGCGCATAAAATAACGTAAATTTGTTTTAAAATATACAAAATACACATTAAATAATGTAAATATGTATAAAAAATATATACAAAACACAAATAGAATAATGTAAAATCGTATCAAAATAAATACACCGAATATTAATAAAACAATGTAAATTTGTATGAAAATAAAGATGCAAAATACCCATTAAATAACGCATTTTTTTATAAGAATATATATATCAAAATACACATGAAAAAATTAATTTGTATTAAAATAAATATACAAAATACACATACAATAAGGTAAATCTGTATTGAAATAGATATGCAAAATACATATAAAAAAATGTAAATTTGTTTCAAAATATATATACGAATACACATAAAATAACGTAGATTTGTATAAAAATATATATACAAAATACACATAAAATATTTAAATTTGTATTGAAATAAATATACAAAATGCACATACAATAAGGTAAACTTGTATTGAAAGAGATATGCAAAAATACATATAAAACAATGTAAATTTGTTTCAAAATATACATACGAATACACATAAAATAACGTAGATTTCTATAAAAATATATATACAAAATACACATAAAATTAAGTATATACGTATAAAAATAGATATACAAAATACACATAGAATAATGTAAAATTGTTTAAAAAAAAAAGAACAGAATATAAATAAAATAATGTAAATTTGTATGAAAATAAAAATGCAAAATACTCATAAAATAAAGCATATTTTTAAAAAAATACATATACAAAAATACACATAGCATAATTAAATTTGTTTTAAAATTAATATACAAAATGCATATACAATAAGGTAAATTTGTATTGAAAAAATAAGCAAAATACACATAAAACAGTGTAAATTTATTTCAAAATCTATATACGAATACTCATAAATCAACGTAGATTTCTATAGAAATATATATACAAAATACACATCAAATGATGTAAACACATATAAAAATATATAAAATACACATTAAATAATGTAAATTCGCGTCAAAATAAATAAACAAAATATCAATAAAAGATTGTGTATTTGTATGAAAATAGATACACAATATACACATAAAATCACCTAAATTTGTATACACAAAAAATATTTTAATTTGTATGAAAATAAATATACAAAATACACATAAAATTAGGTAAATTTGTATTGAAATACATTTACAAAATACACATAAAATAATGTAAATTTGAATGAAAATATATAAACAAATACACTTAAAATAACGTAAATTTGTTTAAAATATATATAAAAAATACACATTAAATAATGGAAATATGTATAAAAAAATATATACAAAACACAAATAGAATAATATAAAATCGTATCAAAATAAATACACAGAATATTAATAAAATAATGTAAATTTGTATGAAAATTAAGATGCAAAATACCCATAAAATAACGCATTTTTTATAAAAATATTTATACCAAGACACACATAAAATATTTGAATTTGTATTAAAATAAATATACAAAATCCACATACAATAAGGTAAATTTGTATTGAAATAGATATGCAAAATACATATAAAACCATGTAATTTTTTTTCAAAATATATATACGAATACACATAAAATAACGTAGATTTCTATGAAAATAAATATACAAAATACACATAAAATGAAGTAAATACGTAGAAAAAAAGGTATACAAAATACACATAAAATAATGTAAACTCGTATCAAAATAAATAAACAAAATACTAATAAAAGAATGTGTATTGTATAAATATAAATATACAAAATACAAATAAAATAACGTAGATTTATATAAAACTATATGCAAAAATACACAAAAGTAATTAAATTTTTGTGAAAATAGATATACAAAATACATGTGTATTTTCTATATTTATTTTCAAACAAATTGAAATTATTTTTTTTTTATTTATTTTTTTTTTTTTCATACAAATTTTAGTAAAATACACATTAAATAATTTAAATTCTCGTCAAAATAGATAAACAAAATATCAATAAAAGAATGTGTATTTCTATGAAAATAGATATATAAAATACTCATAAAATAACCTAAGTTTGTATAAAACTATATACAAAAATACACAAAAATAATTTAAATTTGTATGTAAATAAATATACAAAATACACATAAAATATAATAGAAAATAGATATGCAAAATACATATAAAGCAATGTAAATTTGTTTCAAAATATGTATACGAAAACACATAAAATAACGTATATTTCTATAAATATATATATACAAAATACACATAAAATGAATTAAATACGTACAAAAAATGTATACAAAATACACATAAAATAATGTAAATTCGTATCAAAATAAATAAACAAAATACCAAATAAAAAATGTGTATTTATATAAATATAAATATACAAAATACTCATAAAATAACGTAAATTTATATAAAACTATATACAAAAATACACAGAAGCAATTAAATTTGTATGAAAATATATACAAATACACACAAAATAAGCTAAATTTGAATTGAAATATATATACAAAATACATGAAATAAAGTAAATTTGTATCAAAATATTTATACAAATACACATATAATAACATAAATTTGTATGAAAATTTATAAACAAAATACACATTAAATAATGTAAATACGTATAAAAAAATGTGTACAAAATACACATAATCATGTATTTCGTATCAGAATAAATAAACAAAATACCAATAAAATAATATAAATTTGTATGAGTAAACGTGTATGTTGCATATTTTTTCAATACAAATTTACCTTATTATATACGCATTTTGTATATTAATTTTAATACAAATTTAATTATTCGATGTGTATTTTTGTATCTGTATTTTTATAAACATATGCTTTATTTTTTGGGTATTTTGCATTTTTATT
Organism: Eriocheir sinensis; assembly: GCF_024679095.1. Classification (NCBI taxonomy): domain Eukaryota; kingdom Metazoa; phylum Arthropoda; class Malacostraca; order Decapoda; family Varunidae; genus Eriocheir; species Eriocheir sinensis. The sequence goes on from NW_026110507.1 coordinate 193,296, forward strand.
TTCATACAAATTTACATTACCTTATTGATATTCTGTTCATTCATTTTGATACGAATTGACATTATTCTATGTGTATTTTGTATATATTTTTCATACAAATTTACGTTATTTTATGTGTTTATATATTTTATGTGTTTATATATTTTGATACAAATTTACAATATTTTATGGCTATTTTGTATATATATTTCAAAAGAAATTTACCTAGTTTTATGTGTATTTTGTATATCTATTTTCATACAAAGTCAAATTATTTCTATGTATTTTTGTATATATTTTAATACAAATTTTAGTTATGTTATGTGTATTTTGTAAATTTATTTTCATTCAAATATATATTATTTTATTGGTGTTTTGTTGAATTATATTGATACGAATTTACATTATTTTATATGTACTTTGTATATATATTTATATACGCTTTTACATTATTTAATATTTATTTTGAATATATATTTTTATACAAATTCATGGTATTTTATGTGTATTTGTATATATATTTTCATATAAATTTACATTATTTTATGTGTATTTTGTACATATATTTTATTACAAATCTACCTTATTTTATGTTTATTTTGTATATGTATTTGTATATTTTATTTATCCAAATACACATTCTTTTATTGGTATTTTGTTTATTTATTTTAAATCAATTTACATTATTTTATGTATTTTGTATACATTTTTTTATACGTATTTACTTAATTTATGTGTATTTTGTATACATATTTTTATAGAAATCTACGTTTTTTTATTTGTATTCGTATATATATTTTGAAACAAATTTACATTGTTTTATATGTATTTTTGCATATCTCTTTCAATACAAATTTACCTTATTGTATATGCATTTTGTATATTTATTTCAATACAAATTAAAATATTTTATGTGTATTTTGGTATATATATTTTTATAAGAAATGCGCTATTTTATGGGAATTTTGCATCTTTATTTTCATACAAATTTACATTATTTTAATAATATTCGGTGTATTTATTTTGATACGATTTTACATTATTCTATTTGTTTTTTTGTATATACTTTTTTATACATATTTACATTATTTAATGTGTATCTTGCATATATATTTTATACAAATTTATTATCTATTATCTATTTTCATACAAATACACATTCTTCTCATGCTATTTTGTTTATTTATTTTGACACGATTTTACATTATTTCATATGTATTTTGTATATATATTTTTATACGTATTTACATAATTTCATATGTATTTTGTATATATATTTCTATAGAAATCTACTTTATTTTATGTGTATTCGTATATATATTTTGAAACAAATTTACATTGTTTTATATGTATTTTTGAATATCTCTTTTAATACAAATTTACCTTACTGTATATGCATTTTGTATATTTATTTCAATACAAATTTAAATATTTTATGTGTATTTTGAATATCTATTTTCATACAAACTCAAATTATTTTTATGTATTTTTGTATATATTTTAATAGAAATTTTAGTTATGTTATGTGTATTTTGTAAATCTATTTTCATTCAAATATATATTATTTTATTGGTATTTTGTTGATTTATATTGATACGAATTTACATTATTTTATATGTACTTTGTATAAATATTTTTATACGCATTTACATTATTTAATATTTATTTTGAATATATAATTTTATACAAATTCATGGTATTTTATGTGTATTTGTATATATATTTTCATATAAATTTACATTATTTTATGTGTATTTTGTACATATATTTCATTACAAATTTACCTTATTTTATATTTATTTTGTATGTGTATTTTGTACATTTATATTTATACAAATACACATTCTTTTATTGGTATTTTGTTTATTTATTTTGTTTCGAGTTTACATTATTTTATGTGTGTTTTGTTTACATTTTTTTTATACGTATTTACTTAATTTTATGTGTATTTTGTATATATATTTTTATAGAAATCTACGTTATTTTATGTGTATTCGTATATATATTTTGAAACAAATTTACATTGTCTTATATGTATTTTTGCATATCTCTTTCAATAGAAGTTTATCTTATTGTATGTGCATTTTGTATATTTATTTCAATACAAATTTAAATATTTTATGTGTATTTTGGAATATATATTTTTATAAGAAATGCGCTATTTGATGGAAATTTTGCATCTTTATTTTCATACAAATTTACATTATTTTATTAATATTCGGTGTATTTATTTTGATACAATTTTGCATTATTCTATTTTTTTTTGTATTTATATTTTTGTGCATTTTTGTATATTGTTTTATACAAATTTAGGTTATTTTATGTACGCATCTACATTATTTAATGTGTGTTTTGTATATATATTTTTATGCAAATTTACTTTATTTTATGTGCATTTTTGTACATATATTTTTTTTAGAAATTTGCGTTATTTTATGTGTATTTGTATATGTTTTCTCATACAAATTTACATTATTTTATTGTTATTTTGTTTATTTATTTTGATACGAATGAAAATAGATATACAAAATATACATAAAATAAACTAAATTTGTATTGATATATATATACAAAATACATAAAATAATGTAAATTTGGATCAAAATATTTTAACAGATGCGCATAAAATAACGTAAATTTGTTTTAAAATATACAAAATACACATTAAATAATGTAAATATGTATAAAAAATATATACAAAACACAAATAGAATAATGTAAAATCGTATCAAAATAAATACACCGAATATTAATAAAACAATGTAAATTTGTATGAAAATAAAGATGCAAAATACCCATTAAATAACGCATTTTTTATAAGAATATATATACCAAAATACACATGAAAAAATTAATTTGTATTAAAATAAATATACAAAATACACATACAATAAGGTAAATCTGTATTGAAATAGATATGCAAAATACATATAAAACAATGTAAATTTGTTTCAAAATATATATACGAATACACATAAAATAACGTAGATTTGTATAAAATATATATACAAAATACACATAAAATATTTAAATTTGTATTGAAATAAATATACAAAATGCACATACAATAAGGTAAACTTGTATTGAAAGAGATATGCAAAAATACATATAAAACAATGTAAATTTGTTTCAAAATATACATACGAATACACATAAAATAACGTAGATTTCTATAAAAATATATATACAAAATACACATAAAATTAAGTATATACGTATAAAAATAGATATACAAAATACACATAGAATAATGTAAAATTGTTTAAAAAAAAAAGAACAGAATATAAATAAAATAATGTAAATTTGTATGAAAATAAAAATGCAAAATACTCATAAAATAAAGCATATTTTTAAAAAAATACATATACAAAAATACACATAGCATAATTAAATTTGTTTTAAAATTAATATACAAAATGCATATACAATAAGGTAAATTTGTATTGAAAAAATAAGCAAAATACACATAAAACAGTGTAAATTTATTTCAAAATCTATATACGAATACTCATAAATCAACGTAGATTTCTATAGAAATATATATACAAAATACACATCAAATGATGTAAACACATATAAAAATATATATAAAATACACATTAAATAATGTAAATTCGCGTCAAAATAAATAAACAAAATATCAATAAAAGATTGTGTATTTGTATGAAAATAGATACACAATATACACATAAAATCACCTAAATTTGTATACACAAAAAATATTTTAATTTGTATGAAAATAAATATACAAAATACACATAAAATTAGGTAAATTTGTATTGAAATACATTTACAAAATACACATAAAATAATGTAAATTTGAATGAAAATATATAAACAAATACACTTAAAATAACGTAAATTTGTTTAAAATATATATAAAAAATACACATTAAATAATGGAAATATGTATAAAAAAATATATACAAAACACAAATAGAATAATATAAAATCGTATCAAAATAAATACACAGAATATTAATAAAATAATGTAAATTTGTATGAAAATTAAGATGCAAAATACCCATAAAATAACGCATTTTTTATAAAAATATTTATACCAAGACACACATAAAATATTTGAATTTGTATTAAAATAAATATACAAAATCCACATACAATAAGGTAAATTTGTATTGAAATAGATATGCAAAATACATATAAAACCATGTAATTTTTTTCAAAATATATATACGAATACACATAAAATAACGTAGATTTCTATGAAAATAAATATACAAAATACACATAAAATGAAGTAAATACGTAGAAAAAAAGGTATACAAAATACACATAAAATAATGTAAACTCGTATCAAAATAAATAAACAAAATACTAATAAAAGAATGTGTATTGTATAAATATAAATATACAAAATACAAATAAAATAACGTAGATTTATATAAAACTATATGCAAAAATACACAAAAGTAATTAAATTTTTGTGAAAATAGATATACAAAATACATGTGTATTTTCTATATTTATTTTCAAACAAATTGAAATTATTTTTTTTTATTTTTTTTTATTTTCATACAAATTTTAGTAAAATACACATTAAATAATTTAAATTCTCGTCAAAATAGATAAACAAAATATCAATAAAAGAATGTGTATTTCTATGAAAATAGATATATAAAATACTCATAAAATAACCTAAGTTTGTATAAAACTATATACAAAAATACACAAAAATAATTTAAATTTGTATGTAAATAAATATACAAAATACACATAAAATAGAATAGAAAATAGATATGCAAAATACATATAAAGCAATGTAAATTTGTTTCAAAATATGTATACGAAAACACATAAAATAACGTAGATTTCTATAAATATATATATACAAAATACACATAAAATGAAGTAAATACGTATAAAAAAATGTATACAAAATACACATAAAATAATGTAAATTCGTATCAAAATAAATAAACAAAATACCAATAAAAGAATGTGTATTTGTATAAATATAAATATACAAAATACTCATAAAATAACGTAAATTTATATAAAACTATATACAAAAATACACAGAAGTTATTAAATTTGTATGAAAATATATACAAAATACACACAAAATAAGCTAAATTTGAATTGAAATATATATACAAAATACATGAAATAAAGTAAATTTGTATAAAAATATTTATACAAATAAACATATAATAACATAAATTTGTATGAAAATTTATAAACAAAATACACATTAAATAATGTAAATACGTATAAAAAAATGTGTACAAAATACACATAATCATGTATTTCGTATCAGAATAAATAAACAAAATACCAATAAAATAATATAAATTTGTATGAGTAAACGTGTATGTTGCATATTTTTTCAATACAAATTTACCTTATTATATACGCATTTTGTATATTAATTTTAATACAAATTTAATTATTCGATGTGTATTTTTGTATCTGTATTTTTATAAACATATGCTTTATTTTTTGGGTATTTTGCATTTTTATTTTCATACAAATTTACATTACCTTATTGATATTCTGTTCATTCATTTTGATACGAATTGACATTATTCTATGTGTATTTTGTATATATTTTTCATACAAATTTACGTTATTTTATGTGTTTATATATTTTATGTGTTTATATATTTTGATACAAATTTACAATATTTTATGGCTATTTTGTATATATATTTCAAAAGAAATTTACCTAGTTTTATGTGTATTTTGTATATCTATTTTCATACAAAGTCAAATTATTTCTATGTATTTTTGTATATATTTTAATACAAATTTTAGTTATGTTATGTGTATTTTGTAAATTTATTTTCATTCAAATATATATTATTTTATTGGTGTTTTGTTGAATTATATTGATACGAATTTACATTATTTTATATGTACTTTGTATATATATTTATATACGCTTTTACATTATTTAATATTTATTTTGAATATATATTTTTATACAAATTCATGGTATTTTATGTGTATTTGTATATATATTTTCATATAAATTTACATTATTTTATGTGTATTTTGTACATATATTTTATTACAAATCTACCTTATTTTATGTTTATTTTGTATATGTATTTTGTATATTTTTATTTATCCAAATACACATTCTTTTATTGGTATTTTGTTTATTTATTTTAAATCGAATTTACATTATTTTATGTGTATTTTGTATACATTTTTTTTATACGTATTTACTTAATTTATGTGTATTTTGTATACATATTTTTATAGAAATCTACGTTTTTTTATTTGTATTCGTATATATATTTTGAAACAAATTTACATTGTTTTATATGTATTTTTGCATATCTCTTTCAATACAAATTTACCTTATTGTATATGCATTTTGTATATTTATTTCAATACAAATTAAAATATTTTATGTGTATTTTGGTATATATATTTTTATAAGAAATGCGCTATTTTATGGGAATTTTGCATCTTTATTTTCATACAAATTTACATTATTTTAATAATATTCGGTGTATTTATTTTGATACGATTTTACATTATTCTATTTGTTTTTTGTATATACTTTTTTATACATATTTACATTATTTAATGTGTATCTTGCATATATATTTTATACAAATTTATTATCTATTATCTATTTTCATACAAATACACATTCTTCTCATGCTATTTTGTTTATTTATTTTGACACGATTTTACATTATTTCATATGTATTTTGTATATATATTTTTATACGTATTTACATAATTTCATATGTATTTTGTATATATATTTCTATAGAAATCTACTTTATTTTATGTGTATTCGTATATATATTTTGAAACAAATTTACATTGTTTTATATGTATTTTTGAATATCTCTTTTAATACAAATTTACCTTACTGTATATGCATTTTGTATATTTATTTCAATACAAATTTAAATATTTTATGTGTATTTTGAATATCTATTTTCATACAAACTCAAATTATTTTTATGTATTTTTGTATATATTTTAATAAAAATTTTAGTTATGTTATGTGTATTTTGTAAATCTATTTTCATTCAAATATATATTATTTTATTGGTATTTTGTTGATTTATATTGTATATTTATTTCAATACAAATTTAAATATTTTATGTGTATTTTGGTATATATATTTTTATAAAAAATGCGATAATTTTGGGGAATTTTGCATCTTTATTTTCATATAAATTTACATTATTTTATTGATATTCTGTGTATTTATTTTGATACGATTTTACATTATTCTATTTGTTTTTTGTATATATTTTTTTATTCACATTTACATTATTTAATGTGTATCTTGCATATATATTTTATACAAATTTACGTTATTTTAAGTGTATTTGTTTATATATTTTCATTCAAATTTACATTATTTGATGTGTATTTTGTATATGTATACATATATTTTTATAGAATTTGCGTTATTTGTATATGTTTTCTCATAGAAATTTACATTATTTTATTGCTATTTTGTTTATTTATTTTGATACGAATTACATGATTATATGTGTATTTTGTACATATTTTTTTATACGTATTTACATTACTTAATGTGTATTTTGTTTAAATATTTTTAAACAAATCTACGTTATTATATGTATTTGTATAAATATTTTGATACAGATTTACATTATTTTATGTATTTTGTATGTACATTTCAATTCAAATTTAGCTTATTTTAGCTGTATTTTGTATATATATTTTCAAACAAATTTAATTACTTCTGTGTATTTTTGTATATAGTTTTATTCAAATTTACGATATTTTATGTGTATTTTGTATATCTATATTTATACAAATACACATTCTTTTACTGGTATTTTGTTTATTTATTTTGATACGATTTTTATGTATATTTTGTATTCATTTTTTTATACGTTTTTACTTCATTTTATGTTTATTTTGTATATATTTGTATAGAAATCTACGTTATTTTATGTGTATTCGTATATATATTTTGAAACAAATTTACATTGTTTTATATGTATTTTGCATATCTATTTCAATACAAATTTACCTTATAGTATGTGCATTTTTTATATTTATTTAAATACAAATTTAAATATTTTATGTGTATTTTGGTATATATATTTTTATAAAAAACGCGTTATTTTATGGCTATTTTGCATCTTTATTTTCATACAAATTTACATTATTTTAATAATATTCTGTGTATTTATTTTTGATACGATTTTACATTATTCTATTTGTGTTTTGTATATATTTTTTTTATACATATTTACATTATTTAATGTGTATTTTGTATATATATTTGATACAAATTTACGTTATTTTAAGTGTTTATGTTTATATATTTTCATTAAAATTTCCATTATTTTATGTGTATTTTGTATATGTATTTCAATACATATTTACCTAATTTTATGTGTATTTTGTATATTTATTTTCATACAAATTCAAATTATTTTTGTGTATTTTTGTATATAGTTTTATACAAATTTAGGCTATTTTATGAGTATTTTGTATATCTATTTTCATACAAATACACATTCTTTTATTGATATTTTGTTTATTTATTTTGACGAGAATTTAAATTATTTAATGTGTATTTTGTATATATATATATATATATATATATATATATATATATATATATATATATATATATATATATTTTTATACGTATTTACATCATTTCATGTGTATTTTGTATATATATTTCTATAGAAATCTACGTTATTTTATGTGTATTCGTATATTGATTTTTAAACAAATTTACACTTTTATGTGCATTTTGTATATTTTTTCAATACAAATTTACCTTATTGTACGTGCATTTTGTATATTAATTTTAATACAAATTTAATTATTCTATGTGTATTTTTGTATATGTATTTTTAAAACAATATGCTTTATTTTATGGGTATTTTGCATCTTTATTTTCATACAAAATTACATTATTTTATTGATATTCTGTGTATTTATTTTGATACGATTTTACATTATTCTATGTATATTTTGTATATCTATTTTATACAAATGTACGTTATTTTATATGAATTTGTTTTCATTTTATACAAATTTACATTATTTTATGTGTATTTTGTACATGGATTCAAACACAAATTTAACTAATTATATGTGTATTTTGTATATCTATTTTCATACAAATTGAAATTTATTTTTTAATTTTTTTGTATATATTTTTATTCAAATTTTCGTAATTTTAAATGTATTTTGTATATTTATTTTCCTACAAATATACGTTCTTTTATCGGAATTTTGTTTATTTATTTTGATACGCATTTTCATTTTTTTATGTGTATTTGATATATATATTTTAATACTTATTTACATAATTTTATATGTATTTTGAATATATATTTTCATAGGAATTTACTCTATATGTTTATACAAAAAAACACAAAAAATAATTTAAATTTGTATGAAAATAAATATACAAAATACACATAAAATTAGGTAAATTTGTATTTAAATACATATACAAAATATACTTAAAATAATGTAAATTTGAATGAAATTATGTGTATTTGTATATATATTTTCATATAAATTTACATTATTTTATGTGTATTTGTACATATATTTTATTACAAATCTACCTTATTTTATGTTTATTTTGTATGTGTAAACATACAAAATAAACATAAAATAAGGTAGATTTGTAATAAAATATATGTACAAAATACACATAAAATAATGTAAATTTATATGAAAATATATATACAAATACACATAAAATACCATGAATTTGTATAAAAATATATATTCAAAATAAATATTAAATAATGTAAAAGCGTATAAAAATATATATACAAAGTACATATAAATGAAAATTAAGATGCAAAATACCTATAAAATAACGCATTTTTCATAAAATTATTGATACCAAAATACACAAAATAATTGAACTTGTATTAAAATAAATATACAAAATGCACATACAATAAGGTAAATTTGTATTGAAATAGATATGCAAAATACATATAAAATAATGTAAATTTGTTTCAAAATATATATACGAATACACATAAAATAACGTAGATTTCTATAAAAATACATATACAAAATACACATAAAATTAAGTAAATACGTATAAAAAAATGTATACAAAATACACATAAAATAATGTAAATTCGTATAAATGTAAATAAACAATATACCATTAAAAGAATGTGTATTTGTATATACAAAATATATACAAAATGCACATAAAATAACGTAAATTTATATAAAACTATATACATAAAATAACGCCAATTTCTATAAAAATATATGTACAAAAATGAAAATTACATAAATTTGCAAAAAAATATATATTCAAAACACACATTAGAGAATGTAAATGAGTATAAAAATATGTATTCAAAATACCTATGAAATAATCTAAATTCGTATCGAATTAATTTAAGAAATACCAATAAAATAATGTAATTTTGGATGAAAATATATATACAAAATACACATAAAATAACCTAAATACAAAAACAAATATACACATAAAATAGTTTAAAATTGAATGAAATAAATATACAAAATAAACATAAAATAAGGTAAATTTGTAATGAAATATATGAAAAAATACACATAAAATAATATAAATTTGTATGAAAATATATATACAAATACACATTAAATAACATGAATTTGTATAAAATTTGTATCAAAATATATACTTATACACACAAGAAAATAACGTAATTTTTTATGAAAATGTATATACAAAATACACATAAAATAATTTAAATACGTTAAAAAATATTTATACAAAAAACACATAAAATAATGTAAATATGCATGAAAATATATAAACAAATACACATAAAATAATGTAAATTTGGATAAAATATATATACAAAATGAACATTAAATAATGTAAATATGTATAAAAAAATATATACAAAAAACACATGGAATAATGTTAAATCGTATCAAAATAAATAAAGAGAATATCAATAAAATAATGTAAATTTGTATGAAAATAAAGATGCAAAATATCCATATAATAACGCATATTTGCATGAAAATATATATACAAAAATACACATGAAATAATTAAATTTGTATTGAAATAAATATACAAAATGCATATACAATAAAGTAAATTTGTATTGAAATACATATGCAAAATACACATCAATAATGTAAATTTGTATCAAAATATAAATACGAATACATATAAAATAGAGTAAATTTCTATGAAAATATACATACAAAATACATATAAAATGATGTAAATAGTATAAAAATATATATACCAAATACACCTAAAATAATGTAAATTCGTATCAAAATAAACAAACAAAATTCCGTTAAAGAACGTATATTTGTAGGAAAATAAATATACAAAATACACATAAAATAACGAAAATTTGTATAAAAATATATACAAAAAAAACAAAAATAATTTCAATTTTTATGAAAATTGATATACAAAATACACATATAATTAGTTAAATTTGTACAAATTTGTACATGTACAAAATACACATAAAATAATGAAAATTTGTATGAAATGAAAACAAATACACATAAAATAACGTACATTTGTATTCAATATATATACAAAATACACATAGAAAATAATGTAAAATCGTATCAAAATATATACACAAAATATCAATAAAATAATGAAAATTTGTATGAAAATAAAGATGCAAAATACCAATAAAATAAAGCATATTTTTATAAAAATACATATACATAAATACACATTCAATAATTAAATTTGTAGTAAAATTAATATAAAAAATGCACATACAATAAGGTAAATTTTAATTTAAAAAATATGCAAAATACATATAAAACAATGTAAATTTGTCTCAAAATATATATACGAATACACATAAAATAACGCAGATTTCTATAGAAATATATATACAAAATACACTTGAGATGCTGTAAATACGTATAAAAATATATATACAAAATAGACATTAAATAATGTAAATTCGTGTCAAAATAAATAAACAAAATATCAATAAAAGAATTTGTATTTGTATGAAAATAGATATACAAAATACACATAAAATAACGTAAATTTGTATAAAACTATATATAAAAATACACAAAAATAATTTAAATTTGTTTGAAAATAAGTATACAAAATACACAAAAAATTTGGTAAATTTGTATTGAAATACATTTACAAAATACACATAAAATAATGTAAATTTGAATGAAAATATATAAACAAATACACTTTAAATAACGTAAATTTGTATAAAATATATATACAAAATACACATTAAGTAATGTAAATATGTATAAAAAAATATATACAAAAGACAAATAGAATAAAGAAAAACAGTATCAAAATAAATACACAGAATATTAATAAAATAATGTAAATTTGTATGAAAATAAAGATGCAAAATATCCATAAAACAACGCATTTTTTATGAAAATATATATCCCAAAATACACATAAAATATTTAAATTTGTATTACAATAGATATACAAAATGAACATACAATAAGGTAAATTTGTATTGAAATAGATATGCAAAATACATATAAAACAATGTAAATTTCTTTCAAAATAAATATACGAATACACATAAAATAACGTAGATTTCTATAAAAATATATATACAAAATACACATAAAATGAAGTAAATACGTATATGAAAATGTATACAAAATACACATAAAATAATATAAATTCGTATCAAAATAAATAAACTAAATGCCAATAAAAGAATGTGCACTTGTATAAATATAAATATACAAAATACACATAAAATAACGTAAAATTGTATAAAACTATATACAAAAATAAACAAAAAAAAATTTGTATGAAAATAGATATACAAAAGACTTAAAATAAGCTAAATTTGAATTGAAATAAATATAGAAAATACATAAAGTAATGTAAATTTGTATCAAAATATATATTCAAATACACATATAATAACGTAAATTTGTATAAAGATATATAAACAAAATACACATTAAATAATGTAAATACTTATAAAAGATATGTACGTAATGTAAAAATTTATAATTTTAAAGATGCAATATACCCATAAAATAACTCATATTTTTAAAAAAATATATACAAAAATACACATAAAATAATTAAATTTGTATTAAAATAAATATACAAAATACACATTCAATAAGGTAGATTTTTATTGAAATAGATATGCAAAAAACACAAAATAAAGTAAATTTGTATCAAAATATATACGAATACACACAATAAAATAACGTAAATTTTTATGAAAATATATATACAAAATACACATTAAATAATGTAAATACATAGAAAAATATATATACAAAATACACATAAAATAATGTAAATTCGTATCAAAATAAATAAACAAAATTTCCTCTAAAAGAATGTATATATGTAGGAAAATATATATACAAAATACAAGTAAAATAACAAAAAATTGTATAAAAATATATACAAAAATACACAATTTTTTTTTAATTTTGTTTGAAAATAGATATGCAAAATACACATGAAATTAGGCAAATTTTTATTGAAATACATATACAAAACACACATAAAATAATGTAAATTTGTATGAAACTATATAAACAAATACACATAAGATAACGTAAATTTCCATAAAATATATGTACAAAATATACATTAAATAATGTAAATATGTTTAAAAATATGTATAGAAAATACACAGAATAACGTAAAATCGTATCAAAATAAATAAACAGACTATCAATAAAATAATGTAAATTTGTATGAAAATAAAGATGCAAAATACCCATATAATAACGCATATTTGTTTAAAAATATATATACAAAAATACACATAAAACAATTAAATTTGTATCAAAATAAATATACAAAAGGCACATACAATAAAGAAAATTTGTATTGAAATATATATGCGAAATACACATAAATAATGTAAATTTGTATCAAAATATATATACGAATACACATAAAATAAAGTAAATTTCTATGAAAATATATATTAAAAATAAATATAAAATTATGTAAATAAGTATTAAAAAAAAAATATATATATATATATATATATATATATATATATATATATATATATATATATATATATATATATATATATATATATATATATATATATATATATATATATATATATATATATATATATATCTAATACACCTAAAATAATGAAAATTCGTATCAAAATCAATAAACAAAATTCCGATAAAAGAACGTACAAATTTACATTATTTTATGTGTATTTTGTACATGTATTAAATATAAATTTAACTAATTATATGTGTATTTTGTGTATCTATTTTCATACAAATTGAAATTTATATTTTTTGTTTTTTTGTATATATTTTTATTAAAATTTTCGTAATTTTATGTGTATTTTGTATATTTATTTTCCTACAAATATGCGTTCTTTTATCGGAATTTTGTTTATTTATTTTGATACGAATTTTCATTTTTTTAGGTGTATTTGATATATATATTTTTATACTTATTTACATAATTTTATATGTATTTTGAATAGATATTTTCATAGAAATTTACTCTATATGTATATACAAAAAAACACAAAAATAATTTAAATTTTATGAAAATAAATATACAAAATACACATAAAATTAGGTAAATTTGTATTGAAATACATATACAAAATACACTTAAAATAATGTAAATTTGAATGAAATTATTTAAACAAATACACTTAAAATAACGTTAATTTGTATAAAATATATATAAAAATACACATTAAATAATGAAAATATGTATAAAAAAATATAAACAAAACACAAATAGTATAATATAAAATCGTATCAAAATATATACACAGAATATTAATAAAATAATGTTCATTTGTATGAAAACTAAGATGCAAAATACCTATAAAATAACGCATTTCTTTATAAAATTATATATTCCACAACTCACATAAAATATTTGAATTTGTATTAAAATAAATATACAAAATGCACATACAATAAGGTAAATTTGTATTGAAATAGATATGCAAAATACATATAAAACAATGTAAATTTGTTTCAAAATATATATACAAATACACATAAAATAACGTAGATTTCTATAAATATATATATACAAAATACAAATAAAATAAAGTAAATACGAATCAAAAATGTATACAAAATACAAATAAAATAATGTAAATTCGTATAAATATAAATAAACAAAATACAAATAAGGGAATGTGTATTTGTATAAATATAAATATACAAAATGCACATAAAATAACGTAAATTTGTATAAAACTATGTACAAAAATACACAGAAGTAATTAAATTTGTATGAAAATAGATATACAAAATACACACAAAATAAGCTAAATTTGAATTGAAATATATATACAAAATCCTTATTTCATGTGTATTCGTATATATATTTTGAAACAAATTTACATTGTTTATATGTATTTTGCATATCTATTTTTGTGTATTCTGTATTTATTTTTGTTATACATAGAATAATGTAAAATCGTATCAAAATAAGTACACAGAATATCAATAAAAAAAATTAAATTTGTATGAAAATAAAGATGTATAATACCCATAAAATAAAGCATATTTTTTTTAAAAATACATATACAAAAATACACATAGAATAATTAAATTTGTATTAAAATTAATATACAAAATGCACATACAATAAGGTAAGTTTGTATTGAAAAAAAAAACGCAAAATACACATAAAACAGTGTAAATTTGTTTCAAAATATATATACGAATACACATAAAATAACGTTGATTTCTAAAGGAATATATATACAAAATACACATGAAATGATGTAAATACGTATAAAAAAATATATAAAAAATACACATTAAATACTGTAAATTCGCGTCAAAATAAATAAACAAAATATCAATAAAAGAATGTGTATTTGTATGAAAATAGATATACAAAATACATATAAAATAACCTAAATTTGTATCAAAATATATACAAAAATACACAAAAATATTTTAAATTTGTTTGAAATTAAATATACAAAATACACATAAAATTAGGTAAATTTGTATTGAAATACATATAGAAAATACACATAAAATAATGTAAATATGAATGAAAAGACATAAACAAATAAACTTAATATAACGTAAATTTGTATAAAAAAATATATACAAAACACAAATAGAATAATGTAAAATCGTATCAAAATAAATACACAGAATATTAATAAAATAATGTAAATTTGAATGAAAATAAAGAGGCAAAATACCCATAAAATAACGCATTTTTTTTTTGCTTATAAAAATATATATACCAAAATACACATAAAAAAATTAAATTTGAATTAAAATAAATATATAAAAAACACATACAATAAGGTAAATTTGTATTGAAATAGATATGCAAAATACATATAAAACAATGTAAATTTGTTTCAAAATATATATACGAATACACATAAAATAACGTAGATTTCTATAAAAATATATATACAAAATACACATAAAATGAAGTAAATACGTATAAAAAATCGTATACAAAATACACATAAAATAATGTAAATTCGTATCAAAATAAATATACAAAATACCAATAAAAGAATGTGTATTTGTATAAATATAAAAATACAAAATACACATAAAATAAAGTAAATTTATATAAAACTATATACTAAAATACACAGAAGTATTTTAATTTGTATGAAAATAGATATACAAAATAAGGTAAATTCGTTTCAAATTCAATAAACAAAATTCAGATAAAAGAACGTACATTTGTAGAAAAAATAAATATACAAAATACACATAAAATAACGAAAATTTGTATGAAAATATATAAAAAAATAAACAAAAATAGTTTGAAGTTGTATGAAAATAAATATACAAAATACACCTGTATTTTGTGTATCTATTTTCACACAAATTTAATTACTTTTGTGTATTTTTGCATATAGTTTTATATAAATTTACGTTATTTTATTTGTATTTTGTACGTTTATATTTATACAATACACATTCTTTTATTAGTATTTTGTTTATTTATTTTCATACAAGTTTACATTATTTTATGTGTATTTTGTATACCTTTTTTATACGTATTTACTTCATTTTATGTGTATTTTGTATATTCATTTTCATAGAAATCTACGTTATTTTATGTGTATACGTATATATATTTTGAAAAAAATTTACATGGTTTTATATGTATTTTGCATATCTATTTCAATACAAATTTACCTTATTGTATGTGCATTTTGTATATTTATTTTAATACAAATTCAAATATTTTATGTGTGTCTTGGTAAATATATTTTTATAAAAAATGCGTTATTTTATGGGTATTTTGCATCTTAATTTTCATACAAATTTACATTATTTTATTAATATTCTGTGTATTTATTTTGATACGATTTTATATTATTCTATTTGTGTTTTGTATATATTTTTTAATACTTATTTACATTATTTAATGTGTATTTTTTATATATATTTTATACAAATTTGCGTTATTTTAAGTGTATTTGTTTATATATTTTCATTCAAATTTACATAATTTTATGTGTATTTTGTAAATGAATTTCAATACAAATTTACCTAATTTTATGTGTATTTTGTATATTTATTTTCATACAAATTAAAATTATTTTTGTGTATTTTTGTATATAGTTTTATACAAATATAGGTGATTTTATGTGTATATTGTATATCTATTTGCATACAAATACACATTCTTTTATTGATATTGTGTTTATTTATTTTGACGTCAATTTACATTATTTAATGTGTATTTTATATAAATATTTTGTATACGTGTTTACATCATTTAATGTGTATTTTGTATATATATTTCTATAGAAATCTACGTTGATTTATGAGTATAGATTTTGAAATAAATTTTCACTGTTTTATGTGTATTTTGCATATTTTTTCAATACAAATTTACCTTATTGAATATGCATTTTGTATATTAATTTTAATACAAATTTAATTATGCTATGTGTATTTTTGTATATGTATTTTTATAAAAATATGCTTTATTATATGGGTATTTTGCATTTTTATTTTCATACAAATTTATATTATTTTTTTTATATTCTGTTTATTTTTTTGGAAACAATTTTACATTATTCTATGTGTATTTTTTATATCTATTTTTATACGTATTTACTTAATTTTATGTGTATTTTGTATATATATTTTTATAGAAATCTACGTTATTTTATGTGTATTCGTATATATATTTTGAAACAAATTTACATTGTTTTATATGTATTTTTCCATATCTCTTTCTATACAAGTTTACCTTATTGTATGTGCATTTTTTATATTTATTTCAATACAAATTTAAATATTTTATGTGTATTTTGGTATATATATTTTTATAAGAAATGCGCTATTTGATGGGAATTTTGCTTCTTTATTTTCATACAAATTTAAATTTGTATGAAATGTATTTGTATGAAAATTATTTGAATTGAAATGTATATACAAAATACATAAAATAACGTAAATTTGTTTAAAAATATATAAAAAAAATACACATTAAGTAATGTAAATACGTATAAAAAATATGTACAAAATACACATATAATCATGTAATTCGTATCAAACTAAATAAACAAAATATCAATAAAATAATGTAAATTTGTATGAGAAAACATATACAAACACATATAAAATAACGCTAATTTCTATATAAATATATGTCCAAAAATGAACGTAAAATAAAGTAACTTTGGATAAAAATATAAATACAAAACACACATTAAATAAAGTAAATGCGTACGTAAAATAACCTAAATTTGTATAAAACTATATACAAAAATACACAAAAATAATTTAAATTTGTCTGAAAAGAAATATACAAAATACAAAAAAAATTAGGTTAATTTGTATTGAAATACATATACAAAATACACATAAAATAATGTAAATTTGAAAGAAAATATATAAACAAATACACATATAATAACGTAAATTTGTATGATATATATATACAAAATACACATTAAATAATGTAAATATGTATGTATAAAAAAATATATACAAAACACAAATAGAATAATGTAAAATCGTATCAAAATATATACACAGAATATTAGTAAAATAATGTAAATTTGTATGAAAATTAAGATGCAAAATACCTATAAAATAACGCATTTTTTATAAAATTATTGATACCAAAAAACACATAAAATATTTGAACTTGTATTAAAATAAATATACAAAATGCACATACAATAAGGTAAATTTGTATTGAAATAGATATGCAAAATACATATAAAATAATGTAAATTTGTTTCAAAATATATATACGAATACACATAAAATAACGTAGATTTCTATAAAAATACATATACAAAATAGACATAAAATTAAGTAAATACGTATAAAAAAATGTATACAAAATACACATAAAATAATGTAAATTCGTATAAATGTAAATAAACAATATACCAATAAAAGAGTGTGTATTTGTATAAACAAATATACAAAATGCACATAAAATAACGTAAATTTATATAAAACTATATACATAAAATAAAGCAAATTTCTATGAAGATATATGTACAAAAATGAGCATTAAATAAATTTGCATAGAAATATAAATACAAAACACACATTAGATAATGTAAATGAGTATAAAAATATGTATACAAAATACCTATGAAATAATATATATTCGTATCGAATTAAATTAAGAAATACCAATAAAATAATGTAATTTTGGATGAAAATATATATACAAAATACACATAAAATAACCTAGATACAAATACAAATATACACATAAAATAATTTAAAATTGAATGAAATAAATATACAAAATAAACATAAAATAAGGTAAATTTGTAATGAAATATATGAAAAAATACATATAAAATAATATAAATTTGTATGAAAATATATATACAAATTCACATTAAATAACATGAATTTGTATAAAATTTGTATCAAAATATATACTTATACACAATAAAATAACGTAATTTTTTTATGAAAATGTATATACAAAATACACATAAAATAATTTAAATACGTAGTAAAATATATATACAAAAAACACATAAAATAATGTAAATATGTATGAAAATATATAAACAAATACACATAAAATAATGTTAATTTGGATAAAATATATATACAAAATGAACATTAAATAATGTAAATATGTATAAAAAAAATATACAAAAAGCACATAGAATAATGTTAAATCGTATCAAAATAAATAGAGAATATCAATAAAATAATGTAAATTTGTATGAAAATAAAGATGCAATATATCCATATAATAATGCATATTTGCATAAAAATATATATACAAAAATACATATAAAATAATTAGATTTGTATTAAAATAAATATACAAAATGCACGTACAATAAAGTAAATTTGTATTGAAATAGATATGTATAAAACACATTAATAATGTAAATTTGTATCAAAATATATATACGAATACACATAAAATAGAGTAAATTTCTATGAAAATATACATACAAAATAGATACACAAAATGCACATATAACTAGTTAAATTTGTATTTAAATACATGTACAAAAAACATAAAATAATGTAGATTTGTATGAAATGAAAACAAATACATTTTATATAAAATATATATACAAAATACACATAGAATAATGTAAAATCATATCAAAATAAACACACAGAATATCAATAAAATAATGTAAATTTGTATGAAAATAAAGATGCAAAATACCCATAAAATAAAGCATATTTTTATAAAAATACGAAATAAAATAAAAATACACATAGATTAATCAAATTTGTATTAAAATTAATATACAAAATGCACATACAATAAGGTAAATTTGTATAGAAAAAATATGCAAAATACACAAAAAACAATGTAAATTTGTTTCAAAATATATATACGAATACACATAAAATAACGCAGATTTCTATAGAAATATATATACAAAATACACTTGAAATAATGTAAATACGTATAAAAATTTATATACAAAATACACATTAAATAATGTTAATTCGTGTCAAAATAAATAAACAAAATATCAAGAAAAGAATGTGTATTTGTATGAAAATAGATATACAAAATACACATAAAATAAACTAAATTTGTATAAAATTATAAACAAAATATACACAAAAATAATTTAAACTTGTATGAAAATAAATATACAAAAAACATATAAAATTAGATAAATTTGTATTGAAATACATATACAAAATACACATAAAATAATGGAAATTTCCTAAAATCCAAAAATACGAATCTAGATTATTTCATAGGTATTTTGTATACATATTTTTATACTCATTTACATTATCTAATGTGTGTTTTGTATATATTTTTTTATGCAAACTAATTTTATATGCATTTTTGTACATATATTTTTATTGAAACTTAAAACGTTATTTTATGTGTATTTTCTATATGTTTTCTCATACAAATTTACATTATTTAATTAGTTTTTATTTTATTTATTTTGATACGAACGACTTGATTATTTGTGTATCTTGTAAATATTTTTTTTATCCGTATTTACATTACTTAATGTGTATTTTGTTTATATATTTTTTTACAAATTTACGTTATTATATGTGTATTTGTTAAAAATATTTTGAAACGAATTTACTTTATTTTATGTATTTTGTATATATATTTCAACTCAAATTTTGCTTATTTTGTGTGTATTTTGTATATCTATTTTCATACAAATTTATTTACTTCTGTGTACTTTTGTATATAGTTTTATACAAATTTACGTAATTTTATGTGCATTTTGTATATTTATATTTATACAAATACACACTCCCTTATTGGTATTTTGTTTATTTATATTTATACGAATTTACATTATTTTATGTGTATTCTGTATACATTTTTGATTCGTATTTACTTAATTTTATTTGTATTTTGTATATATATATTTATAGAAATCTACGTTATTTTATGTGCATTCGTATATATATTTTGAAACAAATTTACATTGTTTTATATGTTTTTTGCATATCTATTTCAATACAAATTTACCTTATTGTATGTGCATTTTGTATATTTATTTTAATACAAATTCAAATATTTTATGTGTATTTTGGTATATATAATTTTATAAAAAAATGCGTTATTTTATAGGTATTTTGCATCTTAGTTTTCATACAAACGTACATTATTTTATTAATATTCTGTGTATATATTTTGATACGATTTTATATTATACTATTTGTGTTTTGTATATATTTTTTTATACATATTTTAATTATTTAATGTGTATTTTTTATATATATTTTATACAAATTAACGTTATTTTAAGTGTATTTGTTTATATAATTTCATTGAAATTTACATTATTTTAAGTGTATTTTGTATATGTATTTCAATACAAATTTACCTAATTTTATGTATATTTTGTATATTTATAGTCATACAAATTTTAAAAAAATATGTATATACATATAGAGTAAATTTCTATGAAAATATATATTCAAAATACATATAAAATTATGTAAAAAAGTAAAAAAATATATATATATATCAAATACACCTAAAAAAATGAAAATTCTTATCAAAATAAATAAACAAAATTCCGATAAAAGAACGTATATTTGTAGGAAAATAAATATACAAAATACACATAAAATTACGAAAATTTGAATAAAAATATTTACAAAAAAACAAAAAAATAAATTTCAATTTGTATGAAAATAGATATACAAAATACACATATAATTAGTTAAATTTGTATTTAAATACATGTACAAAATACACATAAAATAATGTAAATTTGTATGAAATGAAAACAAATTCACATAAAATTACGTACATTTGTATAAAATAGATATACAAAATCTTAATTTTCATACAAATTTACATTATTTTATTAATATTCTGTGTATTTATTTTGATACGATTTTATATTATTCTATTTCTGTTTTGTATATATTATTTTTATACATATTTACATTATTTAATGTGTATTTTTTTATATATATTTTATACAAATTTACGTTATTTTAAGTGTATTTGTTTATATATTTTCATTCAAATTTACATTATTTTACGTGTATTTTGTAAATGTATTTCAAAACAAATTTACCTAATTTTATGTGTATTTTGTATATTTATTTTCACACAAATTAAAATTATTTTTGTGTATTTTTGTATATAGTTTTATACAAATTTTGGTGATTTTATGTGTATATTGTATATCTATTTTCATACAAATACACATTCTTTTATTGATATTTTGTTTATTTATTTTGACGCGAATTTACATTATTTAATGTGTATTTTATATATATATATATATATATATATATATATATATATATATATATATATATATATATATATATATATATATATATATATATATATATATATATATATATATATATATATATATATATATATATATATATATATATATATATATATATATATATATATATATATATATATATATATATATATATATATATATATATATATATAAAGACATATATATATATATATATATATATATATATCTATATATATACATATATATATATATATTTTGTATATATATATATATATATATATATATATATATATATATATAGATTTTGAAATAAATTTACACTGTTTTATATGTATTTTGCATATTTTTTCAATACAAATTTACCTTATTGTATATGCATTTTGTATATTAATTTTAATACAAATTTAATTATGCTATGTGTATTTTTGTATATGTATTTTTATAAAAATATGCTTTATTTTATGATTATTTTGCATTTTTTTTTCATACAAATTTACATTATTTTATTTATATTCTGTTTATTTTTTTTAAACAATTTTACATTATTCTATGTGTATTTTGTATATCTATTTTTATACCTATTTACTTAATTTTATGTGTATTTTGTATATATATTTTTAGAGAAATCTACGTTATTTTATGTGTATTCGTATATATATTTTGAAACAAATTTACATTGTTTTATATGTATTTTCGCATATCTCTTTCACTACAAGTTTACCTTATTGTATGTGCATTTTGTATATTTATTTCAATACATATTTAAATATTTTATGTGTATTTTGGTATATATATTTTTATAAGAAATGCGCTATTTGATGGGAATTTTGCATCTTTATTTTCATACAAATTTGCCTTATTTTATTAATATTCGGTGTATTTATTCTGATACGATTTCACATTATTCTATTTGTTTTTTGTATATATTTTTTTATACATATTTACATTATTTAATGTGTATCTTGCATATATATTTCATACAAATTTATTATCTATTATTTATTTTCATACAAAAACACATTCTT
This sequence comes from Eriocheir sinensis, assembly GCF_024679095.1. Lineage (NCBI taxonomy): Eukaryota > Metazoa > Arthropoda > Malacostraca > Decapoda > Varunidae > Eriocheir > Eriocheir sinensis. Next base: position 217,478 of record NW_026110507.1, read on the forward strand.
TTCATGATATTTTGTTTATTTATTTTAACACGAATCTACCTAGATATGTATTTTGTATATATATTTTTATACGTATTTACATAATTTCATGTGTATTTTGAATATATATTTCTATAGAAATCTACGTTATTTTATGTGTATTCGTATATATATTTTGAAACAAATTTACTTTGTTTTATATGTATTTTTGAATATCTCTTTCAATACATATTTTCCTTACTGTATATGCATTTTGTATATTTATTTCAATACAAAGTTAAATATTTTATGTGTATTTTGGTATATATATATTTATAAAAAATGCGCTATTTTATGGGAATTTTGCATCTTTCTTTTCATACAAATTTCCATTATTTTATTGATATTCTGTGTATTTATATTGATAGGATTTTACATTATTCTATTTCTTTTTTGTATACTTTTTTTATACACATTTACATTATTTTATGTGTATCTTGCATATATATTTTATACAAATTTGCGTTATTTTAAGTGTATTTGTTTATATATTTTCATTCAAATTAACATTATTCTATGTGTATTTTGTATATGTATTTCAATACAAACTTACCTAATTTTGTGTGTATTTTGTATATTTCTTTTCATACAAATTTTAAATATTTTTGTGTATTTTTGTATATAGTTTAATACAAATTTAGGTTATTTTATGTACGCATTTACATTATTTAATGTGTGTTTTGTATATATATTTTTATGCAAATTTACTTTATTTTTTGTGCATTTTTGTACATATATTTTTTTAGAAATTTGTGTTAATTTATGTGTATTTGTATATGTTTTCTCATACAAATTTACATTATTTTATTGCTATTTTGTTTATTTATTTTGATACGAATGAAAATAGATATACAAAATATACATAAAATAAACTAAATTTGTATTGAAATATATATACAAAATACATAAAATAATGTAAATTTGTATCAAAATATTTTAACAGATGCGCATAAAATAACGTAAATTTGTTTTAAAATATACAAAATGCACATTAAATAATGTAAATATGTATAAAAATATATATACAAAACACAAATAGTATTAAAACTATGCAAAATACACATGAAATGATTTAAATACGTATAAAAATATATATACAAAATACACATTAAATAATGTAAATTCACGTCAAAATAAATAAACAAAATATCAATAAAAGAATGTGTATTTGTATGAAAATAGATATACAAAATACACATAAAATAACCTAAATTTGTATCAAACTATATACAAAAATACACAAAAATATTTTAAATTTGTATGAAAATAAATATACAAAATACACATAAAATTAGGTAAATTTGTATTAAAATACATACACAAAATACACATAAAATAATGTAAATTTGAATGAAAATACATAAACAAATACACTTAAAATAACGTAAATTTGTATAAAAAAATATATACAAAACACAAATAGAATAATGTAAAATCGTATCAAAATAAATACACAGAATATTAATAAAATAATGTAAATTTGTATGAAAATAAAGAAGCAAAATACCCATAAAATAACGCATTTTTTTATTTATAAAAATATATATACCAAAATACACATAAAAAAATTAAATTTGTATTAAAATAAATATACAAAAAACACATACAATAAGGTAAATTTGATTTGAAATAGATATGCAAAATACATATAAAACAATGTAAATTTGTTTCAATATATATATACGAATACACATAAAATAACTTAGATTTCTATAAAAATATATATACAAAATACACATAAAATGAAGTAAATACGTATAAAAAAATGTATACAAAATACACATAAAATAATGTAAATTCGTATCAAAATAAATAAACAAAATACCAATAAAGAATGTGTATTTGTATAAATATAAATATACAAAATACACATAAAATAACGTAAATTTATATAAAACTATATACAAAAATACACAGAAGTAATTAAATTTGTATGAAAATATATACAAAATACACACAAAATAAGCTAAATTTGAATTGAAATATATATACAAAATACATGAAATAAAGTAAATTTGTATCAAAATATTTATACAAATACACATATAATAACGTAAATTTGTATGAAAATATATAAACAAAATACACATTAAATAATGTAAATACGTATAAAAAAATATGTACAAAATACACATATAATCATGTAATTCGTATCAAAATAAATAAACAAAATACCAATAAAATAATATAAATTTGTTCGAGTAAACGTGTATGTTGCATATTTTTTCAATACAAATTTACCTTATTATATACGCATTTTGTATATTAATTTTAATACAAATTTAATTATTCGATGTGTATTTTTGTATCTATTTTTATAAACATATGCTTTATTTTTTGGGCATTTTGCATCTTTATTTTCATACAAATTTACATTATTTTATTGAAATTCTGCTCATTCATTTTGATACGAATTGACATTATTCTATGTGTATTTTGTATATATTTTTCATACAAATTTACGTTATTTTATGTGTATTTGTTTATATATTTTGACACAAATTTACAATATTTTATGGGTATTTTGTATATACATTTCAAAATAAATTTACCTAGTTTTATGTGTATTTTGTATATCTATTTTCAAACAAACTCAAATTATTTCTATGTATTTTTGTATATATTTTGATACAAATTTTAGTTATGTGTATTTTGTAAATTTATTTTCATTCAAATATATATTATTTTATTGGTGTATTGTTGATTTATATTGATACGAATTTACATTATTTTATATGTACTTTGTATATATATTTTTATACGCTTTTACATTATTTAATATTTATTTTGAATATATATTTTTATACAAATTCATGGTATTTTATGTGTATTTGTATATATATTTTCATATAAATTTACATTATTTTATGTGTATTTTGTACATATATTTTATTACAAATCTACCTTATTTTATGTTTATTTTGTATGTGTATTTTGTATATTTATATTTATCCAAATACACATTCTTTTATTGGTATTTTGTTTATTTATTTTAATTCGAATTTACATTATTTTATGTGTATTTTGTATACATTTTTTTATACGTATTTACTTAATTTTATGTGTATTTTGTATATATATTTTTATAGAAATCTACGTTATTTTATGTGTATTCGTATATATATTTTGAAACAAATTTACATTGTTTTATATGTATTTTTGCATATCTCTTTCAATACAAGTTTACCTTATTGTATGTGCATTTTGTATATTTATTTCAATACACATTTAAATATTTTATGTGTATTTTGGTATATATATTTTTATAAGAAATGCGCTATTTGATGGGAATTTTGCATCTTTATTTTCATACAAATTTGCATTATTTTATTAATATTCGGTGTATTTATTTTGATACGATTTCACATTATTCTATTTGTTTTTTGTATATATTTTTTATACATATTTACATTATTTAATGTGTATCTTGCATATATATTTCATACAAATTTATTATCTATTATTTATTTTCATACAAAAACACATTCTTTTCATGATATTTTGTTTATTTATTTTGACACGAATTTACCTAGATATGTATTTTGTATATATATTTTTATACGTATTTACATAATTTCATGTGTATTTTGAATATATATTTCTATAGGAATCTACGTTATTTTATGTGTATTCGTATATATATTTTGAAACAAATTTACTTTGTTTTATATGTATTTTTGAATATCTCTTTCAATACATATTTACCTTACTGTATATGCATTTTGTATATTTATTTCAATACAAAGTTAAATATTTTATGTGTATTTTGGTATATATATTTTTATAAAAAATGCGCTATTTTATGGGAATTTTGCATCTTTCTTTTCATACAAATTTACATTATTTTATTGATATTCTGTGTATTTATATTGATAGGATTTTACATTATTCTATATCTTTTTTGTATATTTTTTTTTACACATTTACATTATTTTATGTGTATCTTGCATATATATTTTATACAAATTTGCGTTATTTTAAGTGTATTTGTTTATATATTTTCATTCAAATTAACATTATTCTATGTGTATTTTGTATATGTATTTCAATACAAATTTACCTAATTTTATGTGTATTTTGTATATTTCTTTTCATACAAATTTTAAATATTTTTGTGTATTTTTGTATATAGTTTAATACAAATTTAGGTTATTTTATGTACGCATTTACATTATTTAATGTGTGTTTTGTATATATATTTTTATGCAAATTTACTTTATTTTATGTGCATTTTTGTACATATATTTTTTTAGAAATTTGCGTTAATTTATGTGTATTTGTATATGTTTTCTCATACAAATTTACATTATTTTATTGCTATTTTGTTTATTTATTTTGATACGAATGAAAATAGATATACAAAATATACATAAAATAAACTAAATTTGTATTGAAATATATATACAAAATACATAAAATAATGTAAATTTGTATCAAAATATTTTAACAGATGCGCATAAAATAACGTAAATTTGTTTTAAATATACAAAATACACATTAAATAATGTAAATATGTATAAAAATATATATACAAAACACAAATAGAATTAAAACAATACAAAATACACATGAAATGATGAAAATATGTATAAAAATATATATACAAAATACACATTAAATAATGTAAATTCGCGTCAAAATAAATAAACAAAATATCAATAAAAGAATGTGTATTTGTATGAAAATAGATATACAAAATACACATAAAATAACCTAAATTTGTATCAAACTATATACAAAAATACACAAAAATATTTTAAATTTGTATGAAAATAAATATACAAAATACACATAAAATTAGGTAAATTTGTATTGAAATACATACACAAAATACACATAAAATAATGTAAATTTGAATGAAAATACATAAACAAATACACTTAAAATAACGTAAATTTGTATAAAAAAATATGTACAAAACACAAATAGAATAATGTAAAATCGTATCAAAATAAATACACAGAATATTAATAAAATAATGTAAATTTGTATGAAAATAAAGAAGCAAAATACCCATAAAATAACGCATTTTTTTTATTTATAAAAATATATATACCAAAATACACATAAAAAAATTAAATTTGTATTAAAATAAATATACAAAAAACACATACAATAAGGTAAATTTGTATTGAAATAGATATGCAAAATACATATAAAACAATGTAAATTTGTTTCAAAATATATATACGAATACACATAAAATAACGTAGATTTCTATAAAAATATATATATACAAAATACACATAAAATGAAGTAAATACGTATAAAAAAATGTATACAAAATACACATAAAATAATGTAAATTCGTATCAAAATAAATAAACAGAATACCAATAAAGAATGTGTATTTGTATAAATATAAATATACAAAATACACATAAAATAACGTAAATTTATATAAAACTATATACAAAAATACACAGAAGTAATTAAATTTGTATGAAAATATATACAAAATACACACAAAATAAGCTAAATTTGAATTGAAATATATATACAAAATACATGAAATAAAGTAAATTTGTATCAAAATATTTATACAAATACACATATAATAACGTAAATTTGTATGAAAATATATAAACAAAATACACATTAAATAATGTAAATACGTATAAAAAAATATGTACAAAATACACATATAATCATGTAATTCGTATCAAAATAAATAAACAAAATACCAATAAAATAATATAAATTTGTTCGAGTAAACGTGTATGTTGCATATTTTTTCAATACAAATTTACCTTATTATATACGCATTTTGTATATTAATTTTAATACAAATTTAATTATTCGATGTGTATTTTTGTATCTGTATTTTTATAAACATATGCTTTATTTTTTGGGCATTTTGCATCTTTATTTTCATACAAATTTACATTATTTTATTGAAATTCTGCTCATTCATTTTGATACGAATTGACATTATTCTATGTGTATTTTGTATATATTTTTCATACAAATTTACGTTATTTTATGTGTATTTGTTTATATATTTTGACACAAATTTACAATATTTTATGGGTATTTTGTATATACATTTCAAAATAAATTTACCTAGTTTTATGTGTATTTTGTATATCTATTTTCATACAAACTCAAATTATTTCTATGTATTTTTGTATATATTTTGATACAAATTTTAGTTATGTGTATTTTGTAAATTTATTTTCATTCAAATATATATTATTTTATTGGTGTATTGTTGATTTATATTGATACGAATTTACATTATTTTATATGTACTTTGTATATATATTTTTATACGCTTTTACATTATTTAATATTTATTTTGAATATATATTTTTATACAAATTCATGGTATTTTATGTGTATTTGTATATATATTTTCATATAAATTTACATTATTTTATGTGTATTTTGTACATATATTTTATTACAAATCTACCTTATTTTATGTTTATTTTGTATGTGTATTTTGTATATTTATATTTATCCAAATACACATTCTTTTATTGGTATTTTGTTTATTTATTTTAATTCGAATTTACATTATTTTATGTGTATTTTGTATACATTTTTTTATACGTATTTACTTAATTTTATGTGTATTTTGTATATATATTTTTATAGAAATCTACGTTATTTTATGTGTATTCGTATATATATTTTGAAACAAATTTACATTGTTTTATATGTATTTTTGCATATCTCTTTCAATACAAGTTTACCTTATTGTATGTGCATTTTGTATATTTATTTCAATACACATTTAAATATTTTAAGTGTATTTTGGTATATATATTTTTATAAGAAATGCGTTATTTGATGGGAATTTTGCATCTTTATTTTCATACAAATTTGCATTATTTTATTAATATTCGGTGTATTTATTTTGATACGATTTCACATTATTCTATTTGTTTTTTGTATATATTTTTTTATACATATTTACATTATTTAATGTGTATCTTGCATATATATTTCATACAAATTTATTATCTATTATTTATTTTCATACAAAAACACATTCTTTTCATGATATTTTGTTTATTTTTTTTGACACGAATTTACCTAGATATGTATTTTGTATATATATTTTTATACGTATTTACATAATTTCATGTGGATTTTGAATATATATTTCTATATGAATCTACGTTATTTTATGTGTATTCGTATATATATTTTGAAACAAATTTACTTTGATTTATATGTATTTTTGAATATCTCTTTCAATACATATTTACCTTACTGTATATGCATTTTGTATATTTATTTCAATACAAAGTTAAATATTTTATGTGTATTTTGTTATATATATTTTTATAAAAAATGCGCTATTTTATGGGAATTTTGCATCTTTCTTTTCATACAAATTTACATTATTTTATTGATATTCTGTGTATTTATATTGATAGGATTTTACATTATTCTATATCTTTTTTGTATATTTTTTTTACACATTTACATTATTTTATGTGTTTCTTGCATATATATTTTATACAAATTTGCGTTATTTTAAGTGTATTTGTTTATATATTTTCATTCAAATTAACATTATTCTATATGTATTTTGTATATGTATTTCAATACAAATTTACCTAATTTTATGTGTATTTTGTATATTTCTTTTCATACAAATTTTAAATATTTTTGTGTATTTTTGTATATAGTTTATTACAAATTTAGGTTATTTTATGTACGCATTTACATTATTTAATGTGTGTTTTGTAAATATATTTATATGCAAATTTACTTTATTTTATGTGCATTTTTGTACATATATTTTTTTAGAAATTTGCGTTAATTTATGTGTATTTGTATATGTTTTCTCATACAAATTTACATTATTTTATTGCTATTTTGTTTATTTATTTTGATACGAATGAAAATAGATATACAAAATATACATAAAATAAACTAAATTTGTATTGAAATATATATACAAAATACATAAAATAATGTAAATTTGTATCAAAATATTTTAACAGATGCGCATAAAATAACGTAAATTTGTTTTAAATATACAAAATACACATTAAATAATGTAAATATGTATAAAAATATATATACAAAACACAAATAGAATTAAAACTATACAAAATACACATGAAATGATGTAAATATGTATAAAAATATATATACAAAATACACATTAAATAATGTAAATTCGCGTCAAAATAAATAAACAAAATATCAATAAAAGAATGTGTATTTGTATGAAAATAGATATACAAAATACACATAAAATAACCTAAATTTGTATCAAACTATATACAAAAATACACAAAAATATTTTAAATTTGGGTGAAAATAAATATACAAAATACACATAAAATTAGGTAAATTTGTATTGAAATACATACACAAAATACACATAAAATAATGTAAATTTGAATGAAAATACATAAACAAATACATTTAAAATAACGTAAATTTGTATAAAAAAATATGTATAAAACACAAATAGAATAATGTAAAATCGTATCAAAATAAATACACAGAATATTAATAAAATAATGTAAATTTGTATGAAAATAAAGAAGCAAAATACCCATAAAATAACGCATTTTTTTATTTATAAAAATATATATACCAAAATACACATAAAAAAATTAAATTTGTATTAAACTAAATATACAAAAAACACATACAATAAGGTAAATTTGAATTGAAATAGATATGCAAAATACATATAAAACAATGTAAATTTGTTTCAAAATATATATACGAATACACATAAAATAACGTAGATTTCTATAAATATATATATATATATATACAAAATACACATAAAATGAAGTAAATACGTATAAAAAATGTATACAAAATACACATAAAATAATGTAAATTCGTATCAAAATAAATAAACAAAATACCAATAAAGAATGTGTATTTGTATAAATATAAATATACAAAATACACATAAAATAACGTAAATTTATATAAAACTATATACAAAAATACACAGAAGTAATTAAATTTGTATGAAAATATATACAAAATACACACAAAATAAGCTAAATTTGAATTCAAATATATATACAAAATACATGAAATAAAGTAAATTTGTATCAAAATATTTATACAAATACACATATAATAACGTAAATTTCTATGAAAATATATAAACAAAATACACATTAAATAATGTAAATACGTATAAAAAATATGTACAAAATACACATATAATCATGTAATTCGTATCAAAATAAATAAACAAAATACCAATAAAATAATATAAATTTGTATGAGTAAACGTGTATGTTGCATATTTTTTCAATACAAATTTACCTTATTATATACGCATTTTGTATATTAATTTTAATACAAATTTAATTATTCGATGTGTATTTTTGTATCTGTATTTTTATAAACATATGCTTTATTTTTTGGGCATTTTGCATCTTTATTTTCATATAAATTTACATTATTTTATTGAAATTCTGCTCATTCATTTTGATACGAATTGACATTATTCTATGTGTATTTTATATATATTTTTCATACAAATTTACGTTATTTTATGTGTATTTGTTTATATATTTTGACACAAATTTACAATATTTTATGGGTATTTTGTATATACATTTCAAAATAAATTTACCTAGTTTTATATGTATTTTGTATATCTATTTTCATACAAACTCAAATTATTTCTATGTATTTTTGTATATATTTTGATACAAATTTTAGTTATGTGTATTTTGTAAATTTATTTTCATTCAAATATATATTATTTTATTGGTGTATTGTTGATTTATATTGATACGAATTTACATTATTTTATATGTACTTTGTATATATATTTTTATAAGCTTTTACATTATTTAATATTTATTTTGAATATATATTTTTATACAAATTCATGGTATTTTATGTGTATTTGTATATATATTTTCATATAAATTTACATTATTTTATGTGTATTTTGTACATATATTTTATAACAAATCTACCTTATTTTATGTTTATTTTGTATGTGTATTTTGTATATTTATATTTATCCAAATACACATTCTTTTATTGGTATTTTGTTTATTTATTTTAATTCGAATTTACATTATTTTATGTGTATTTTGTATACATTTTTTTATACCTATTTACTTAATTTTATGTGTATTTTGTATATATATTTTTATAGAAATCTACGTTATTTTATGTGTATTCGTATATATATTTTGAAACAAATTTACATTGTTTTATATGTATTTTTGCATATCTCTTTCAATACAAGTTTACCTTATTGTATGTGCATTTTGTATATTTATTTCAATACACATTTAAATATTTTATGTGTATTTTGGTATATATATTTTTATAAGAAATGCGCTATTTGATGGGAATTTTGCATCTTTATTTTCATACAAATTTGCATTATTTTATTAATATTCGGTGTATTTATTTTGATACGATTTCACATTATTCTATTTGTTTTTTGTATATATTTTTTTTATACATATTTACATTATTTAATGTGTATCTTGCATATATATTTCATACAAATTTATTATCTATTATTTATTTTCATACAAAAACACATTCTTTTCATGATATTTTGTTTATTTATTTTGACACGAATTTACCTAGATATGTATTTTGTATATATATTTTTATACGTATTTACATAATTTCATGTGGATTTTGAATATATATTTCTATAGGAATCTACGTTATTTTATGTGTATTCGTATATATATTTTGAAACAAATTTACTTTGTTTTATATGTATTTTTTAATATCTCTTTCAAATATTTATATTGATAGGATTTTACATTATTCTATATCTTTTTTGTATATTTTTTTTTACACATTTACATTATTTTATGTGTATCTTGCATATATATTTTATACAAATTTGCGTTATTTTAAGTGTATTTGTTTATATATTTTCATTCAAATTAACATTATTCTATGTGTATTTTGTATATGTATTTCAATACAAATTTACCTAATTTTATGTGTATTTTGTATATTTCTTTTCATACAAATTTTAAATATTTTTTTTGTATTTTTGTATATAGTTTAATACAAATATACGTTATTTTATGTACGCATTTACATTATTTAATGTGTGTTTTTTATATATATTTTTATGCAAATTTACTTTATTTTATGTGCATTTTTGTACATATATTTTTTAGAAATTTGCGTTAATTTATGTGTATTTGTATATGTTTTCTCATTCAAATTTACATTATTTTATTGCTATTTTGTTTATTTATTTTGATACGAATGAAAATAGATATACAAAATATACATAAAATAAACTAAATTTGTATTGAAATATATATACAAAATACATAAAATAATGTAAATTTGTATCAAAATATTTTAACAGATGCGCATAAAATAACGTAAATTTGTTTTAAATATACAAAATACACATTAAATAATGTAAATATATATAAAAATATATATACAAAACACAAATAGAATTAAAACTATACAAAATACACATGAAATGATGTAAATATGTATAAAAATATATATACAAAATACACATTAAATAATGTAAATTCGCGTCAAAATAAATAAACAAAATATCAATAAAAGAATGTGTATTTGTATGAAAATAGATATACAAAATACACATAAAATAACCGAAATTTGTATTTGTATTTGTATTTATATTTATCCAAATACACATTCTTTTATTGGTATTTTGTTTATTTATTTTAATTCGAATTTACATTATTTTATGTGTATTTTGTATACATTTTTTTATACCTATTTACTTAATTTTATGTGTATTTTGTATATATATTTTTATAGAAATCTACGTTATTTTATGTGTATTCGTATATATATTTTGAAACAAATTTACATTGTTTTATATGTATTTTTGCATATCTCTTTCAATACAAGTTTACCTTATTGTATGTGCATTTTGTATATTTATTTAAAATACACATAAAATGAAGTAAATACGTATAAAAAAAATGTATACAAAATTCACATAAAATAATGTAAACTCGTATCAAAATAAATAAACAGAATACCAATAAAGAATGTGTATTTGTATAAATATAAATATAAATATAAATATAAATCAAACTATATACAAAAATACACAAAAATATTTTAAATTTGTATGAAAATAAATATACAAAATACACATAAAATTAGGTAAATTTGTATTGAAATACATACACAAAATACACATAAAATAATGTAAATTTGAATGAAAATACATAAACAAATACACTTAAAATAACGTAAATTTGTATAAAAAAAATATGTACAAAACACAAATAGAATAATGTAAAATCGTATCAAAATAAATACACAGAATATTAATAAAATAATGTAAATTTTTATGAAAATAAAGAAGCAAAATACCCATAAAATAACGCATTTTTTTTTATTTATAAAAATATATATACCAAAATACACATAAAAAATTTTAATTTGTATTAAAATAAATATACAAAAAACACATACAATAAGGTAAATTTGAATTGAAATAGATATGCAAAATACATATAAAACAATGTAAATTTGTTTTAAAATATATACGAATACACATAAAATAACGAAGATTTCTATAAAAATATATATATACAAAATACACATAAAATGAAGTAAATACGTATAAAAAAAATGTATACAAAATTCACATAAAATAATGTAAACTCGTATCAAAATAAATAAACAGAATACCAATAAAGAATGTGTATTTGTATAAATATAAATATACAAAATACACATAAAATAACGTAAATTTATATAAAACTATATACAAAAATACACAGAAGTAGTTAAATTTGTATGAAAATATATACAAAATACACACAAAATAAGCTAAATTTGAATTGAAATATATATACAAAATAAATGAAATAAAGTAAATTTGTATCAAAATATTTATACAAATACACATATAATAACGTAAATTTGTATGAAAATATATAAACAAAATACACATTAAATAATGTAAATACGTATAAAAAAATATGTACAAAATACACATATAATCATGTAATTCGTAAAAAAAAAAATAAACAAAATACCAATAAAATAATATAAATTTGTATGAGTAAACGTGTATGTTGCATATTTTTTCAATACAAATTTACCTTATTATATACGCATTTTGTATATTAATTTTAAAACAAATTTAATTATTCGATGTGTATTTTTGTATCTGTATTTTTATAAACATATGCTTTATTTTTTGGGCATTTTGCATCTTTATTTTCATACAAATTTACATTATTTTATTGATATTCTGCTCATTCATTTTAATACGAATTTAAATTATTCTATGTGAATTTTGTATATATTTTTCATACAAATTTACGTTATTTTATGTGTATTTGTTTATATATTTTGACACAAATTTACAATATTTTATGGGTATTTTGTATATACATTTCAAAATAAATTTACCTAGTTTTATGTGTATTTTGTATATCTATTTTCATACAAACTCAAAATATTTCTATGTATTTTTGTATATATTTTAATACAAATTTTAGTTATGTGTATTTTGTAAATTTATTTTCATTCAAATATATATTATTTTATTGGTGTATTGTTGATTTATATTGATACGAATTTACATTATTTTATATGTACTTTGTATATATATTTTTATACGCTTTTACATTATTTAATATTTATTTTGAATATATATTTTTATACAAATTCATGGTATTTTATGTGTATTTGTATATATATTTTCATATAAATTTACATTATTTTATGTGTATTTTGTACATATATTTTATTACAAATCTACATTTTTTTTTGTTTATTTTGTATGTGTATTTTGTATATTTATATTTATCCAAATACACATTCTTTTATTGGTATTTTGTTTATTTATTTTAATTCGAATTTACATTATTTTATGTGTATTTTGTATACATTTTTTTATACGTATTTACTTAATTTTATGTGTATTTTGTATATATATTTTTATAGAAATATACGTTTTTTTATTTGTATTCGTATACATATTTTGAAACAAATTTACATTGTTTTATATGTATTTTTGCATATCTCTTTCAATACAAATTTACCTTATTGTATGTGTATTTTGTATATTTATTTCAATGCAAATTTAAATATTTTATGTGTATTTTGGTATATATATTTTTATAAGAAATGCGCTATTTGATAGGAATTTTGCATCTTTATTTTCATACAAATTTACATTATTTTATTAATATACGGTGTATTTATTTTGATACGATGTTACATTATTCTATTTGTTTTTTGTATATACTTTTTTATACATATTTACATTATTTAATGTGTATCTTGCATATATATTTTATACAAATTTATAATCTATTATTACGCATATTTGCATAAAAAAAATATATACAAAAATACATATAAAATAATTAGATTTGTATTAAAATAAATATACAAAATGCACGTACAATAAAGTAAATCTGTATTGAAATAGATATGCAAAATACACATTAATAATGTAAATTTGTATCAAAATATATATACGAGTACTCATAAAATAGAGTAAATTTCTATGAAAATATACATACAAAATAGATATACAAAATACAGATATAACTAGTTAAATTTGTATTTAAATACATGTAGAAAAAACATATAAAATAATGTAGATTTGTATGAAATGAAAACAAATACATTTTATATAAAATATATATACAAAATACACATAGAATAATGTAAAATCATATCAAAATAAATACACAAAATATCAATAAAATAATGTAAATTTGTTTGAAAATAAAGATGCAAAATACCCATAAAATAAAGAATATTTTTATAAAAATACGTATACAAAAATACATATAGATTAATCAAATTTGTATTAAAATTAATATACAAAATGCACATACAATAAGGTAAATTTGTATTGAAAAAATAAGCAAAATACACATAAAACAATGTAAATTTGTTTCAAAATATATATACGAATACACATAAAATAACGCAGATTTCTATAGAAATATATATACAAAATACACTTGAAATAATGTTAATACGTATAAAAATATATATACAAAATACACATTAAATAATGTTAATTCGTGTCAAAATAAATAAACAAAATATCATGAAAAGAATGTGCATTTGTATGAAAATAGATATACAAAATACACATAAAATAACCTAAATTTGTATAAAACTATAAACAAAAATACACAAAAATAATTTAAACTTGTATGAAAATAAATATACAAAAAACATATAAAATTAGGTAAATTTGTATTGAAATACATATACAAAATACACATAAAATAATGGAAATTTCCAAAAATCCAAAAATACGAATTTAGATTATTTCATAGGTATTTTGTATACATATTTTTATACTCATTTACATTATCTAATGAGTGTTTTGTATATATTTTTTTATGCAAACTAATTTTATGTGCATTTTTGTACACATATTTTTATTGAAACTTAAAACGTTATTTTATGTGTTTTCTCATTCAAATTTACATTAATTAATTAGTTTTTTGTTTATTTATTTTGATACGAATGACTTGATTATTTGTGTCTTTTGTAAATATTTTTTTTCTAAGTATCGTTTATTTTTTATATATATTTTATGCAAATTAACGTTATTTTAAGTGTATTTGTTTATATATTTTCATTCAAATTGACATTATTTTAAGTGTATTTTGTATATGTATTTCAATACAAATTTACCTAATTTTATGTGTATTTTGTATATTTATTTTCATACAAATTTAAATTATTTTTGTGTTTTTTTGTATAAACATATAGAGTAAATTTCTATGAAAATATATATTCAAAATACATATAAAATTATGTAAATAAGTATAAAAATATATATATCAAATACACCTAAAAAAATGAAAATTCGTATCAAAATAAATAAACAAAATTCCGATAAAAGAACGTATATTTGTAGGAAAATAAATATACAAAATACACATAAAATTACGAAAATTTGAATAAAAATATATACAAAAAACAAAAAAATAAATTTCAATTTGTATGAAAATAGATATACAAAATACACATATAATTAGTTAAATTTGTATTTAAATACATGTACAAAATACACATAAAATAATATAAATTTGTATGAAATGAAAACAAATTCACATAAAATAACGTACATTTGTATAAAATAGATATACAAAATATACATAGAATAATGTAAAATCGTATTAAAATAAATAAACAGAATATCAATAAAATAATGTAATTTTGTATGAAAATAAAGATGCAAAATACCCATAAAATAAAACATATTTTTTTAGAAATACATATACAAAAATACACATAGAATAATTAAATTTGTATTAAAATTAATATACAAAATGCACGTACAAAAAGGTAAATTTGTATTGAAAAAATATACAAAATGCACATAAAAGTGTAAATTTGTTTAAAAATCTACATACGAATACACATAAAATAACGTAGATTTCTATAGAAATATATATACAAAATACACATGAAATGATGTAAATACGTATAAAAATATATATATACAAAATACACATTAAATAATTTAAATTCTCGTCAAAATAAATAAACAAAATATCAATAAAAGAATGTGTATTTGTATGAAAATAGATATACAAAATACTCATAAAATAACCTAAGTTTGTATAAAACTATATACAAAAATACAGAAAAATAATTTAAATTTTTATGAAAATAAATATACAAAATACACATAAAACTAGGTAAATTTGTATTGAAATACGTATACAAAATACACATAAAATAATGGAAATTTGAATGAAAATATATAAACATATACACTTAAAATAACGTAAATTTGTATCAAATATATATACAAAATACACATTAAATAATGTAAATATGTATAAAAAATATATATACAAAACACAAATAGAATAATGTAAAATCGTATCAAAATAAATACACAGAATATTAATAAAATAATGTAAATTTGTATGAAAATAAAGATGCAAAATAGCCATAAAATAACGCATTTTTTATAAAAATATATATACCAAAATACACATAAAATATTAAAATTTGTATTAAAATAAATATAAAAAATGCACATACTATTAGGTAAATTTGTATTGAAATAGATATGCAAAATACATATAAAACAATGTAAATTTGTTTCAAAATATAAATACGAATACACATAAAATAACGTAGATTTCTATAAAAATATATACAAAATACACATAAAATGAAGTAAATACGTATAAAAAAATGAATACAAAATACACATAAAAATCGTATCAAAATAAATAAACAAAATACCAGTAAAAGAATGTGTATTTGTATCAATATAAATATAGAAAATACACATAAAATATCGCAAATTTGTATAAAATTATATACAAAAATACACAGAAGTAATTAAATTTGTATGAAAATATATATACAAAATACAGCTAAAATAAGCTAAATTTGAATTGAAATGTACATACAAAATACATAAAATAATGTAAATCTGTATCAAAATATTTATACAAATACATATAATAACGTATATTTGGTTAAAAATATATAAACAAAATACAATACGTATAAAAAATATATACAAAATACATATATAATCATGTAATTCGTATCAAAATAAATAAACAAAATAGCAATAAAATAATGTAAATTTGTATGAGAAAACATATACAAATAACGCAAATTTCTATAAAAATATATGTACAAAAATGCACATAAAATAAAGTAAATTTGCATAAAAATATATATACAAAACACACACTAAATAATGTAAATGCGTACATAAAATAACCTAAATTTGTATAAAACTATATACAAAAATACCCAAATATAATTTAAATTTGTTTGAAAAGAAATATACAAAATACACATAAAATTAGATAAATTTGTATTGAAATACATATACAAAATACACATCAAATAATGTAAATTTGAATAAAAATATATAAACAAATACACTTAAAATAACGTAAATTTGTATAAAATATATATGCAAGATACACATTAAATAATGTAAATGTGTATAAAAAAATATATACAAAAAACAAATAGAATAATGTAAAATCGTATCAAAATAAATACACAGAATATCAATAAAATAATGTAAATTTGTATGAAAATAAAGATGCAAAATTCCCAGAAATTATCGCATTTTTTATAAAATTATTGATACCAAAATACACATAAAATATTTAAATTTGTATTGAAATAAATATACAAAATGCATATACAGTAAGGTAAATTTGTACTGAAAGAGATATTCAAAAATACATATAAAACAATGTAAATTTGTTTCAAAATATATATACGAATACACATAAAATAAAGTAGATTTCTATAGAAATATATATACAAAATACATATGAAATTATGTGAATACGTATAAAAATATATATACAAAATACATATCAAATAATGTAAATTCGTGTCAAAATAAATAAACAAAATATCATGAAAAGAATGTGTATTGGTATGAAAATAGATAATAGATAATAAATTTGTATAAAATATATATGCAAGATACACATTAAATAATGTAAATATGTATAAAAAAGTATATACAAAAAACAAATAGAATAATGTAAAATCGTATCAAAATAAATACACCGAATATTAATAAAATAATGTAAATTTGTATAAAAATAAAGATGCAAAATTCCCATAAAATAGCGCATTTCTTATAAAAATATATATACCAAAATACACATAAAATATTTAAATTTGTATTGAAATAAATATACAAAATGCACATACAATTAGGTAGATTTGTATTGAAGGAGATATGCAAAAATACATATAAAACAATGTAAATTTGTTTCAAAATATATATACGAATACAAATAAAAAAACGTAGATTTCTATAAAAATATATATACAAAATACACATAAAATTAAGTAAATACGTATAAAAAAATGTATACAAAATACACATAAAATAATATAAATTCGAATTAAAATAAATAAACAAAATACCAATAAAAGAATGTGTATTTGGATAAATATAAATATACAAAATACACATACAAAATAAACATAAAATAAGGTAGATTTATAAAAAAATATATGTACAAAATACACATAAAATAATGTAAATTTATATGAAAATATATATACAAATACACATAAAATACCATGAATTTGTATAAAAATATATATTCAAAATAAATATTAAATAATGTAAAAGCGTATAAAAATATATATACAAAGTACATATAAAATAAACTAAATTCGTATCAATATAAATCAACAAAACACCAATAAAATAATATATATTTGAATGAAAATAAATTTACAAAATACACATAACATAACTAAAATTTGTATTAAAATATATACAAAAATATATAGAAATATTTTGAGTTTGTATGAAAATAGATATACAAAATACACATAA
Source organism: Eriocheir sinensis (assembly GCF_024679095.1). Classification (NCBI taxonomy): domain Eukaryota; kingdom Metazoa; phylum Arthropoda; class Malacostraca; order Decapoda; family Varunidae; genus Eriocheir; species Eriocheir sinensis. The sequence continues at coordinate 236,784 of NW_026110507.1, forward strand.
AACTAGGTAAATTTCTTTTGAAATATATATACAAAATACCCATAAGATATTGTAAATTTGTGTCAAAATATATAAACAAATACACATAAAATAACGTAAATTTGTATGAAAAATATATACAAAACACACATAGAATAATGTCAATTCGTATCAAAATGAATGAGCAGAATATCAATAAAATAATGTAAATTTGTATGAAAATAAAGATGCAAAATGCCCCAAAAATAAAGCATATGTTTATAAAAATACAGATACAAAAATACACATCGAATAATTAAATTTGTATTAAAATTAATATACAAAATGCGTATATACTAAGGTAAATTTGTATTGAAAAAATATGCAACATACACGTTTACTCATACAAATTTATATTATTTATTTTGATACGAATTACATGATTATATGTGTATTTTGTACATATTTTTTTATACGTATTTACATTATTTAATGTGTATTTTGTTTATATATTTTCATACAAATTTACGTTATTATATGTGTATTTGTATAAATATTTTGATACAAATTTACTTCATTTCATGTATTTTGTATATATATTTCAATTCAAATTTAGCTTATTTTGTGTGTATTTTGTATATATTTTCATACAAATTTAATTACTTCTGTGTATTTTTGTATATTGTTTTATATAAATTTACGTTATTTTATGTGTATTTTGTAAATTTATATTTATACAAATACACATTCTTTTATTGGTATTTTGTTTATTTATTTTGATACGAGTTTACATTATTTTATGTGTATTTTGTATACATTTTTTTATACGTATTTACTTCATTTTATGTGTATTTTGTATATATATATTTTTATTGAAATCTACGTAATTTTATGTGTATTCGGATATATATTTTGAAAAAAATTTACATTGTTTTATATGTATTTTGCATATCTATTTCAATACAAATTTACGTTATTATATGTGTTTTTTGTATATTTATTTTAATACAAATTTTATTTTTTGATGTGTATTTTGGTATATATATTTTTTATAAATAAAAAAAATGCGTTATTTTATGGGTATTTTGCTTCTTTATTTTCATACAAATTAACATTATTTTATTAATATTCTGTGTATTTATTTTGATACGATTTTACATTATTCTATTTGTGTTTTGTACATATTTTTTTATACAAATTTACGTTATTTTAAGTGTATTTGTTTATGTCTTTTCATTCATATTTACATTATTTTATGTGTTTTTTGTATATGTATTTCAATACAAATTTACCTAATTTTATGTGTATTTTGTATATTTAATTTCATACAAATTTAAACTATTTTTGTGTATTTTTGTATATATTTTGATACAAATTTAGGTTATTTTATGTGTATTTTGTACATCTATTTTCATACAAATACACATTCTTTTATTGATATTTTGTTTATTTATTTTGACGCGAATTTACAGTATTTAATGTGTATTTTGTATATATATTTTTATACGTATTTACATCATTTCATGTGTATTTTGTATATATATTCCTTTAGAAATCAACGTTATTTTATGTATATTCGTATATATATTTTGAAACAAATTTACACTGTTTTATGTGTATTTTGCGTTTTTTTTTTCAATACAAACTTACCTTATTGTATGTGCATTTTGTATATTAATTTTAATACAAATTTAATTATTCTGTGTATTTATTTTATGGGTATTTTGCATCTTTATTTTCATACAAATTTAAATTATTTTATTGATATTCTGTGTACTTATTTTGATACGATTTTACATTATTCTATGTATAACAAAAATAAATACAGAATACACAAAAATAGATATGCAAAATACATATAAACAATGTAAATTTGTTTCAAAATATATATACGAATACACATGAAATAAGGATTTTGTATATATATTTCAATTCAAATTTAGCTTATTTTGTGTGTATTTTGTATATCTATTTTCATACAAATTTAATTATTTCTGTGTATTTTTGTATATAGTTTTATACAAATTTACGTTATTTTATGTGCATTTTGAATATTTATATTTATACAAATATACATTCCCTTATTGGTATTTTGTTTATCTATATTTATACGAATTTACATTATTTTATGTATTTTGTATACATTTTTGACTCGTATTTACTTAATTTTGTTTGTATTTTGTATATATATATTTATAGAAATCTACGTTATTTTATGTGTATTCGTATATATATTTTGAAACAAATTTACATTGTTTTATATGTATTTTGCATATCTATTTCAATACAAATTTACCTTATTGTATGTGCATTTTGTATATTTATTTTAATACAAATTCAAATATTTTATGTGTATTTTGGTATATATATTTTTATAAGAAATGCGCTATTTGATGGGAATTTTGCATCTTTATTTTCATACAAATTTAAATTTGTATGAAATGTATTTGTATGAAAATTATTTGAATTGAAATGTATATACAAAATACATAAAATAACGTAAATTTGTTTAAAAATATATAAACAAAATACACATTAAGTAATGTAAATACGTATAAAAAATATGTACAAAATACACATATAATCATGTAATTCGTATCAAGCTAAATAAACAAAATATCAATTAAATAATGTAAATTTGTATGAGAAAACAAATACAAATACATATAAAATAACGCTAATTTCTATATAAATATATGTCCAAAAATGAACGTAAAATAAAGTAACTTTGGATAAAAATATATATACAAAACACACATTAAATAAAGTAAATGAGTAAGTAAAATAACCTAAATTTATATAAAACTATATACAAAAATACACAAAATAATTTAAAATTTGTCTGAAAAGAAATATACAAAATACACAAAAAATTAGGTTAATTTGTATTGAAATACATATACAAAATACACATAAAATAATGTAAATTTGAAAGAAAATATATAAACAAATACACATATAATAACGTAAATTTGTATGAAATATATATACAAAATACACATTAAATAATGTAAATATGTATAAAAAAATATATACAAAACACAAATAGAATAATGTAAAATCGTATCAAAATATATACACAGAATATTAATAAAATAATGTAAATTTGTATGAAAATTAAGATGCAAAATACCTATAAAATAACGCATTTTTTATAAAATTATTGATACCAAAAAACACATAAAATATATGAACTTGTATTAAAATAAATATACAAAATGCACATACAATAAGGTAAATTTGTATTGAAATAGATATGCAAAATACATATAAAACAATGTAAATTTGTTTCAAAATATATATACAAATATACATAAAATAACGTAGATTTCTATAAATATATATATACAAAATACAAATAAAATAAAGTAAATACGAATCAAAAATGTATACAAAATACAAATAAAATAATGTAAATTCGTATAAATACAAATAAACAAAATACAAATAAGGGAATGTGTATTTGTATAAATATATATATATATATATATATATATATATATATATATATATATATATATATATATATATATATATATATATATATATATATATATATATATATATATATATATATATATACAAAATGCACATAAAATAACGTAAATTTGTATAAAACTATGTACAAAAATACACAGAAGTAATTAAATTTGTATGAAAATAGATATACAAAATACACACAAAATAAGCTAAATTTGAATTGAAATATATATACAAAATCCTTATTTCATGTGTATTCGTATATATATTTTGAAACAAATTTACATTGTTTATATGTATTTTGCATATCTATTTTTGTGTATTCTGTATTTATTTTTGTTATATATAGAATAATGTAAAATCGTATCAAAATAAGTACACAGAATATCAATAAAAAAAATTAAATTTGTATGAAAATAAAGATGTATAATACCCATAAAAAAAAGCATATTTTTTAAAAAAATACATATACAAAAATACACATAGAATAATTAAATTTGTATTAAAATTAATATACAAAATGCACATACAATAAGGTAAGTTTGTATTGAAAAAAAAAAAAACGCAAAATACACCTAAAACAGTGTAAATTTGTTTCAAAATATATATACGAATACACATAAAATAACGTTGATTTCTAAAGGAATATATATACAAAATACACATGAAATGATGTAAATACCTATAAAAAAATATATAAAAAATACTCATTAAATACTGTAAATTCGCGTCAAAATAAATAAACAAAATATCAATAAAAGAATGTGTATTTGTATGAAAATAGATATACAAAATACATATAAAATAACCAAAATTTGTTTCAAAATATATACAAAAATACACAAAAATATTTTAAATTTGTATGAAATTAAATATACAAAATACCCATAAAATTAGGTAAATTTGTATTGAAATACATATACAAAATACACATAAAATAATGTAAATATGAATGAAAAGACATAAACAAATAAACTTAAAATAACGTAAATTTGTATAAAAAAAATATATACAAAACACAAATAGAATAATGTAAAATCGTATCAAAATAAATACACAGAATATTAATAAAATAATGCAAATTTGAATGAAAATAAAGAGGCAAAATACCCATAAAATAACGCTTTTTTTTTTACTTATAAAAATATATATACCAAAATACACATAAAAAAATTAAATTTGTATTAAAATAAATATATAAAAAACACATACAATAAGGTAAATTTGTATTGAAATAGATATGCAAAATACATATAAAACAATGTAAATTTGTCTCAAAATATATATACGAATACACATAAAATAACGTAGATTTCTATAAAAATATATATACAAAATACACATAAAATGAAGTAAATACGTATAAAAAAATGTATACAAAATACACATAAAACAATGTAAATTCGTATCAAAATAAATATACAAAATACCAATAAAAGAATGTGTATTTGTATAAATATAAAAATACAAAATACACATAAAATAAAGTAAATTTATATAAAACTATATACTAAAATACACAGAAGTATTTTAATTTGTATGAAAATGGATATACAAAATAAGGTAAATTCGTTTCAAATTCAATAAACAAAATTCAGATAAAAGAACGTATATTTGTAGAAAAAATAAATATACAAAATACACATAAAATAACGAAAATTTGTATGAAAATATATAAAAAAATAAACAAAAATAATTTCAAGTTGTATGAAAATAAATATACAAAATACACATGTATTTTGTGGGTCTATTTTAACACAAATTTAATTACTTTTGTGTATTTTTGCATATAGTTTTATATAAATTTACGTTTTTTATTTGTATTTTGTACGTTTATATTTATACAATACACATTCTTTTATTAGTATTTTGTTTATTTATTTTCATACAAGTTTACATTATTTTATATGTATTTTGTATACCTTTTTTATACGTATTTACTTCATTTTATGTGTATTTTGTATATTTATTTTCATAGAAATCTACGTTATTTTATGTGTATACGTATATATATTTTGAAAAAAATTTACATGGTCTTATATGTATTTTGCATATCTATTTCAATACAAATTTACCTTATTGTATGTGCATTTTGTATATTTATTTTAATACAAATTCAAATATTTTATGTGTGTCTTGGTAAATATATTTTTATAAAAAATGCGTTATTTTATGGGTATTTTGCATCTTAATTTTCATACAAATTTACATTATTTTATTAATATTCTGTGTATTTATTTTGATACGATTTTATATTATTCTATTTGTGTTTTGTATATATTTTTTTTATACATATTTACATTATTTAATGTGTATTTTTTATATATATTTTATACAAATTTACGTTATTTTAAGTGTATTTGTTTATATATTTTCATTCAAATTTACATAATTTTATGTGTATTTTGTAAATGAATTTCAATACAAATTTACCTAATTTTATGTGTATTTTGTATATTTATTTTCATACAAATTAAATTTATTTTTGTGTATTTTTGTATATAGTTATATACAAATTTAGGTGATTTTATGTGTATATTGTATATCTATTTTCATACAAATACACATTCTTTTATTGATATTGTGTTGATTTATTTTGACGTCAATTTACATTATTTAATGTGTATTTTATATAAATATTTTTTATACGTGTTTACATCATTTAATGTGTATTTTGTATATATATTTCTATAGAAATCTATGTTGATTTATGAGTATAGATTTTGAAATAAATGTTCACTGTTTTATGTGTATTTTGCATATTTTTTCAATACAAATTTTATTATATGCATTTTGTATTAATTTTAATACAAATTTAATTATGCTATGTGTATTTTTATATGTATTTTATATAAAATATGCTTTATTTTATGGGTATTTTGCATTTTTATTTGCATACAAATTTATATTATTTTATTTATATTCTGCTTATTTTTTTTGAAACAATTTTACATTATTCTATGTGTATTTTTTATATCTATTTTTATACGTATTTACTTAATTTTATGTGTATTTTGTATATATGTTTTTATAGAAATCTACGTTATTTTATGTGTATTCGTATATATATTTTGAAACAAATTTACATTGTTTTATATGTTTTTTGCATATCTATTTCAATACAAATTTACCTTATTGTATGTGCATTTTGTATATTTATTTTAATACAAATTCAAATATTTTATGTGTATTTTGGTATATATATTTTTATAAGAAATGCGCTATTTGATGGGAATTTATTTTCATACAAATTTAAATTTGTATGAAATGTATTTGTATGAAAATTATTTGAATTGAAATGTATATACAAAATACATAAAATAACGTAAATTTGTTTAAAAATATATAAACAAAATACACATTAAGTAATGTAAATACGTATAAAAAATATGTACAAAATACACATATAATCATGTAATTCGTATCAAACTAAATAAACAAAATATCAACAAAATAATGTAAATTTGTATGAGAAAACATATACAAATACATATAAAATAACGGTAATTTCTATATAAATATATGTCCAAAAATGAACGTAAAATAAAGTAACTTTGGATAAAAATATATATACAAAACACATTAAATAATGTAAATGCGTACGTAAAATAACCTAAATTTGTATAAAACTATATACAAAAATACACAAAAATAATTTAAATTTGTCTGAAAAGAAATATACAAAATACACAAAAAAATAGGTTAATTTGTATTGAAATACATATACAAAATACACATAAAATAATGTAAATTTGAAAGAAAATATATAAACAAATACACATATAATAACGTAAATTTGTATGAAATATATATACAAAATACACATTAAATAATGTATATATGTATAAAAAAAATATATACAAAACACAAATAGAATAATGTAAAATCGTATCAAAATATATACACAGAATATTAATAAAATAATGTAAATTTGTATGAAAATTAAGATGCAAAATACCTATAAAATAACGCATTTTTTATAAAATTATTGATACCAAAAAACACATAAAATATTTGAACTTGTATTAAAATAAATATACAAAATGCACATACAATAAGGTAAATTTGTATTGAAATAGATATGCAAAATACATATAAAATAATGTAAATTTGTTTTAAAATATATATACGAATACACATAAAATAACGTAGATTTCTATAAAAATACAAATACAAAAATACGTATAAAAAAAAGTATACAAAATACACATAAAATAATGTAAATTCGTATAAATGTAAATAAACAATATACCAATAAAAGAATGTGTATTTGTATAAATATAAATATACAAAATGCACATAAAATAACGAAAAATTTTATAAAACTATATACATAAAATAACGCAAATTTCTATAAAAATATATGTACAAAAATGAACATTACATAAATTTGCATAAAAATATATATACAAAACACACATTAGATAATGTAAATGAGTATAAAAATATGTATACAAAATACCTATGAAATAATCTAAATTCGTATCGAATTAAATTAAGAAATACCAATAAAATAATGTAATTTTGGATGAAAATATATACAAAATACACATAAAATAACCTAAATACAAATACAAATATACACATAAAAAAATTTAAAATTGAATTAAATAAATATACAAAATAAACATAAAATAAGGTAAATTTGTAATGAAATATATGAAAAAATACTCAAAATAATATAAATTTGTATGAAAAAATATATACAAATACACATTAAATAACATGAATTTGTATAAAATTTGTATCAAAATATATACTTATACACACAATAAAATAACGTAATTTTTTTTATGAAAATGTATATACAAAATACACATAAAATAATTTAAATACGTAGAATGTTATATATACAAAAAACACTTAAAATAATGTAAATATGTATGAAACTATTTAAACAAATACACATAAAAAAATGTAAATTTAGATCAATTATATACAATTTTATTTTTATTTTGTATATATATATTTATAGAAATCTACGTTATTTTATGTGTATTCGTATATATATTTTGAAACAAATTTACATTGTTTTATATGTTTTTTGCATATCTATTTCAATACAAATTTACCTTATTGTATGTGCATTTTGTATATTTATATTAATACAAATTCAAATATTTTATGTGTATTTTGGTATATATAATTTAAAAAAAATGCGTTATTTTATAGGTATTTTGCATCTTAGTTTTCATACAAACGTACATTATTTTATTAATATTCTGTGTATATATTTTGATACGATTTTATATTATATTATTTGTGTTTTGTAATATTTTTTTATACATATTTTAGCTATTTAATGTGTATTTTTTATATATATTTTATACACATTTACGTTATTTTAAGTGTATTTGTTTATATAATTTCATTGAAATTTACATTATTTTAAGTGTATTTTGTATATGTATTTCAATACAAATTTACCTAATTTTATGTATATTTTGTATATTTATAGTCATACAAATTTATAAAAAAATTTGTATATACATATAGAGTAAATTTCTATGAAAATATATATTCAAAATACATATAAAATTATGTAAAAAAGTATAAAAATATATATATCAAATACACCTAAAAAAATGAAAATTCGTATCAAAATAAATAAACAAAATTCCGATAAAAGAACGTATATTTGTAGGAAAATAAATATACAAAATACACATAAAATTACGAAAATTTGAATAAAAATATATACAAAAAAACAAAAAAATAAATTTCAATTTGTATGAAAATAGATATACAAAATACACATATAATTAGTTAAATTTGTATTTAAATACATGTACAAAATACACATAAAATAATGTAAATTTGTATGAAATGAAAACAAATTCACATAAAATAACGTACATTTGTATAAAATAGATATACAAAATCTTAATTTTCATACAAATTTACATTATTTTATTAATATTCTGTGTATTTATTTTGATACGATTTTATATTATTCTATTTGTGTTTTGTATATATTTTTTTTATACATATTTACATTATTTAATGTGTATTTTTTTATATATATTTTATACAAATTTACGTTATTTTAAGTGTATTTGTTTATATATTTTCATTCAAATTTACATTATTTTACGTGTATTTTGTAAATGTATTTCAAAACAAATTTACCTAATTTTATGTGTATTTTGTATATTTATTTTCACACAAATTAAAATTATTTTTGTGTATTTTTGTATATAGTTTTATACAAATTTAGGTGATTTTATGTGTATATTGTATATCTATTTTCATACAAATACACATTCTTTTATTGATATTTTGTTTATTTATTTTGACGCAATTTACATTATTTAATGTATTATATATATATATATATATATATATATATATATATATATATATATATATATATATATATATATATATATATATATATATATATATATATATATATATATATATATATATATATATATATATATATATATATATATATATATATATATATATATATATATATATATATATATATATATATATATATATATATATATATATATATATATATATATATATATATATATTTATATTATTTTATATATTATTTTGATATATATTGATAATTTACATTATTTTATATGTACTTTGTATATATATTTTTATACAAATTTACATTATTTATTTATTTTGAATATATATTTTACAAATTTCATGGTATTTATGTGTATTTGTATATATATTTTCATATAAATTTACATTATTTATGTGTATTTTGTATATATTTTATTACAAATATGCTTTATTTTATGTTTTTTTTGTAAATTTATATTTATTCAAATTTACATTATTTTATTTTTATTTTGTTTATTTTTTTAATTACAATTTTAACTTATTTTATGTGTATTTTGTATACATTTTTTTATACGTATTTACTTAATTTTATGTGTATTTTGTATATATATTTTTATAGAAATCTACGTTATTTTATGTGTATTCGTATATATATTTTGAAACAAATTTACATTGTTTTATATGTATTTTCGCATATCTCTTTCACTACAAGTTTACCTTACTGTATGTGCATTTTGTATATTTATTTCAATACACATTTAAATATTTTATGTGTCTTTTGGTATATATATTTTTATAAGAAATGCGCTATTTGATGGGAATTTTCCATCTTTATTTTCATACAAATTTGCCTTATTTTATTAATATTCGGTGTTTTTATTCTGATACGATTTCACATTATTCTATTTGTTTTTTGTATATATTTTTTTATACATATTTACATTATTTAATGTGTATCTTGCATATATATTTTATACAAATTTATTATCTATTATTTATTTTCATACAAAAACAGATTCTTTTCATGATATTTTGTTTATTTATTTTGACACGAATTTACCTAGATATGTATTTTGTATATATATTTTTATACGTATTTACATAATTTCATGTGTATTTTGAATATATATTTCTATAGAAATCTACGTTATTTTATGTGTATTCGTATATATATTTTGAAACAAATTTACTTTGTTTTATATGTATTTTTGAATATCTCTTTCAATACATATTTACCTTACTGTATATGCATTTTGTATATTTATTTCAATACAAAGTTAAATATTTTATGTGTATTTTGGTATATATATTTTTATAAAAAATGCGCTATTTTATGGGAATTTTGCATCTTTCTTTTCATACAAATTTACATTATTTTATTGATATTCTGTGTATTTATATTGATAGGATTTTACATTAATCTATTTATTTTTTGTATATTTTTTTTTATACACATTTACATTATTTTATGTGTATCTTGCATATATATTTTATACAAATTTGCGTTATTTTAAGTGTATTTGTTTATATATTTTCATTCAAATTAACATTATTCTATGTGTATTTTGTATATGTATTTCAATACAAACTTACCTAATTTTGTGTGCATTTTGTATATTTCTTTTCATACAAATTTTAAATATTTTTGTGTATTTTTGTATATAGTTTAATACAAATTTAGGTTATTTTATGTACGCATTTACATTATTTAATGTGTGTTTTGTATATATATTTTTATGCAAATTTACTTTATTTTATGTGCATGTTTGTACATATATTTTTTTAGAAATTTTCGTTGATTTATGTGTATTTGTATATGTTTTCTCATACAAATTTACATTATTTTATTGCTATTTTGTTTATTTATTTTGATACGAATGAAAATAGATATACAAAATATACATAAAATAAACTAAATTTGTATTGAAATATATATACAAAATACATAAAATAATGTAAATTTGTATCAAAATATTTTAACAGATGCGCATAAAATAACGTAAATTTGTTTTAAAATATACAAAATACACAGTAAATAATGTAAATATGTATAAAAATATATATACAAAACACAAATAGAATTAAAACTATGCAAAATACACATGAAATGATGTAAATACGTATAAAAATATATATACAAAATACACATTAAATAATGTAAATTCGCGTCAAAATAAATAAACAAAATATCAATAAAAGAATGTGTATTTGTATGAAAATAGATATACAAAATACACATAAAATAACCTAAATTTGTATCAAACTATATACAAAAATACACAAAAATATTTTAAATTTGTATGAAAATAAATATACAAAATACACATAAAATTAGGTAGATTTGTATTGAAATACATACACAAAATACACATAAAATAATGTAAATTTGAATGAAAATACATAAACAAATACACTTAAAATAACGTAAATTTGTATAAAAAAATATGTACAAAACACAAATAGAATAATGTAAAATCGTATCAAAATAAATACACAGAATATTAATAAAATAATGTAAATTTGTATGAAAATAAAGAAGCAAAATACCCATAAAATAACGCATTTTTTTTATTTATAAAAATATATATACCAAAATACACATACAAAAATTAAATTTGTATTAAAATAAATATACAAAAAACACATACAATAAGGTAAATTTGAATTGAAATAGATATGCAAAATACATATAAAACAATGTAAATTTGTTTCAAAATATATATACGAATACACATAAAATAACGTAGATTTCTATAAAAATATATATACAAAATACACATAAAATGAAGTAAATACGTATAAAAAAATGTATACAAAATTCACATAAAATAATGTAAACTCGCATCAAAATAAATAAACAGAATACCAATAAAGAATGTGTATTTGTATAAATATAAATATACAAAATACACATAAAATAACGTAAATTTATATAAAACTATATACAAAAATACACAGAAGTAATTAAATTTGTATGAAAATATATACAAAATACACACAAAATAAGCTAAATTTGAATTGAAATATATATACGAAATACATGAAATAAAGTAAATTTGTATCAAAATATTTATACAAATACACATATAATAACGTAAATTTGTATGAAAATATATAAACAAAATACACATTAAATAATGTAAATACGTATAAAAAAAATATGTACAAAATATACATATAATCATGTAATTCGTAAAAAACAAAAAAAACAAAATACCAATAAAATAATATAAATTTGTATGAGTAAACGTGTATGTTGCATATTTTTTCAATACAAATTCAAATTATTATATACGCATTTTGTATATTAATTTTAATACAAATTTAATTATTCGATGTGTATTTTTGTATCTGTATTTTTTATAAACATATGCTTTATTTTTTGGGCATTTTGCATCTTTATTTTCATACAAATTTACATTATTTTATTGATATTCTGCTCATTCATTTTGATACGAATTGACATTATTCTATGTGTATTTTGTATATATTTTTCATACAAATTTACGTTATTTTATGTGTATTTGTTTATATATTTTGACACAAATTTACAATATTTTATGGGTATTTTGTATATACATTTCAAAATGAATTTACCTAGTTTTATGTGTATTTTGTATATCTATTTTCATAAAAACTCAAAATATTTCTATGTATTTTTGTATATATTTTAATACAAATTTTAGTTATGTGTATTTTGTAAATTTATTTTCATTCAAATATATATTATTTTATTGGTGTATTGTTGATTTATATTGATACGAATTTACATTTTTTTATATGTACTTTGTATATATATTTTTATACGCTTTTACATTATTTAATATTTATTTTGAATATATATTTTTATACAAATTCATGGTATTTTATGTGTATTTCTATATATATTTTCATATAAATTTACATTATTTTATGTGTTATTTTGTACATATATTTTATTACAAATCTACCTTATTTTATGTTTTTTTTTGTATGTGTATTTTGTATATTTATATTTATCCAAATACACATTCTTTTATTGGTATTTTGTTTATTTATTTTAATTCGAGTTTACATTATTTTATATGTATTTTGTATAAATTTTTTTTATACGTATTTACTTAATTTTATGTGTATTTTGTATATATATTTTCATAGAAATATACGTTTTTTTATTTGTATTCGTATATATATTTTGAAACAAATTTACATTGTTTTATATGTATTTTTGCATATCTCTTTCAATACAAATTTACCTTATTGTATGTGTATTTAGTATATTTATTTCAATGCAAATTTAAATATTTTATGTGTATTTTGGTATATATATTTTTATAAGAAATGCGCTATTTGATGGGAATTTTGCATCTTTATTTTCATACAAATTTACATTATTTTATTAATATACGGTGTATTTATTTTGATACGATGTTACATTATTCTATTTGTTTTTTGTATATACTTTTTTATACATATTTACATTATTTAATGTGTATCTTGCATATATATTTTATACAAATTTATAATCTATTATTACGCATATTTGCATAAAAAAAATATATACAAAAATACATATAAAATAATTAGATTTGTATTAAAATAAATATACAAAATGCACGTACAATAAAGTAAATCTGTATTGAAATAGATATGCAAAATACACATTAATAATGTAAATTTGCACCAAAATATATATACGAATACTCATAAAATAGAGTAAATTTCTATGAAAATATACATACAAAATAGATATACAAAATACAGATATAACTAGTTAAATTTGTATTTAAATACATGTAGAAAAAACACATAAAATAATGTAGATATGTATGAAATGAAAACAAATATATTTTATATAAAATATATATACAAAATACACATAGAATAATGTAAAATCATATCAAAATAAATACAAAAAATATCAATAAAATAATGTAAATTTGTTTGAAAATAAAGATGCAAAATACCCATAAAATAAAGAATATTTTTATAAAAATACGTATACAAAAATACATATAGATTAATCAAATTTGTATGAAAATTATTATACAAAATGCACATACAATAAGGTAGATTTGTATTGAAAAAATATGCAAAATACACATAAAACAATGTTAATTTGTTTCAAAATATATATACGAATACACATAAAATAACGCAGATTTCTATAGAAATATATATACAAAATACACTTGAAATAATGTTAATACGTATAAAAATATATATACAAAATACACATTAAATAATGTTAATTCGTGTCAAAATAAATAAACAAAATATCATGAAAAGAATGTGCATTTGTATGAAAATAGATATACAAAATACACATAAAATAACCTAAATTTGTATAAAACTATAAACAAAAATACACAAAAATAATTTAAACTTGTATGAAAATAAATATACAAAAAACATATAAAATTAGGTAAATTTGTATTGAAATACATATACAAAATACACATAAAATAATGTAAATTTCCAAAAATCCAAAAATACGAATTTAGATTATTTCATAGGTATTTTGTATACATATTTTTATACTCATTTACATTATCTAATGTGTGTTTTGTATATATTTTATTATGCAAACTAATTTTATGTGCATTTTTGTACACATATTTTTATTGAAACTTAAAACGATATTTTATGTGTATTTTGTATATGTTTTCTCATTCAAATTTACATTAATTAATTAGTTTTTTGTTTATTTATTTTGATACGAATGACTTGATTATTTGTGTCTTTTGTAAATATTTTTTTTCTAAGTATTTACATTACTTAATGTGTATTTTGTTTATATATTTTTTTACAAATTTACGTTATTATATGTGTATTTGTTAAAAATATTTGGAAACGAATTTACTTTATTTTATGTTGGATAAAAATATATATACAAAACACACATTTAATAATGTAAATGCGTACGTAAAATAACCTAAATTTGTATAAAACCATATACAAAAATACACAAAAATAATTTAAATTTCTCTGAAAAGAAATATACAAAATACACATAAAATTAGGTTAATTTGTATTGAAATACATATACAAAATATACATAAAATAATGTAAATTTGAAAGAAAATATATAAACAAATACACATATAATAACGTAAATTTGTATGAAATATATATACAAAATACACATTAAATAATATAAATATGTATAAAAAAATATATACAAAACACAAATAGAATAATGTAAAATCGTATCAAAATATATACACAGAAATATTAATAAAATAATGTAAATTTGTATGAAAATTAAGATGCAAAATACCAATAAAATAACGCATTTTTTATAAAATTATTGATACCAAAATACACATAAAATATTTGAACTTGTATTAAAATAAATATACAAAATGCACATACAATAAGGTAAATTTGTATTGAAATAGATATGCAAAATACATATAAAATAATGTAAATTTATTTCAATATATATATACGAATACACATAAAATAACGTAGATTTCTATAAAAATACATATTCAAAATACACATAAAATTAGGTAAATACGTATAAAAAAATGTATACAAAATACACATAAAATAATGTAAATTCGTATAAATGTAAATAAACAATATACCAATAAAAGAATGTGTATTTGTATAAACATAAATATACAAAATGCACATAAAATAACGTAAATTTATATAAAACTATATACATAAAATAACGCAAATTTCTATGAAGATATATGTACAAAAATGAACATTAAATAAATTTGCATAAAAAATATAAATACAAAACACACATTAGATAATGTAAATGAGTATAAAAATATGTATACAAAATACCTATGAAATAATATATATTCGTATCGAGTTAAATTAAGAAATACCAATAAAATAATGTAATTTTGGATGAAAATATATATACAAAATACACATAAAATAACCTAAATACAAATACAAATATACACATAAAATAATTTAAAATTGAATGAAATAAATATACAAAATAAACATAAAATAAGGTAAATTTGTAATGAAATATATGAAAAAATACATATAAAATAATATAAATTTGTATGAAAATATATATACAAATTCACATTAAATAACATGAATTTGTATAAAATTTGTATCAAAATATATACTTATACACAATAAAATAACGTAATTTTTTTATGAAAATGTATATACAAAATACACATAAAATAATTTAAATACGTAGTAAAATATATATACAAATAACACATAAAATAATGTTAATATGTATGAAAATATATAAACAAATACACATAAAATAATGTTAATTTGGATAAAATATATATACAAAATGAACATTAAATAATGTAAATATGTATAAAAAAATATATACAAAAAACACATAGAATAATGTTAAATCGTATCAAAATAAATAGAGAATATCAATAAAATAATGTAAATTTGTATGAAAATAAAGATGCAATATATCCATATAATAACGCATATTTGCATAAAAATATATATACAAAAATACATATAAAATAATTAGATTTGTATTAAAATAAATATACAAAATGCACGTACAATAAAGTAAATTTGTATTGAAATAGATATGTATAATACACATTAATAATGTAAATTTGTATCAAAATATATATACGAATACACATAAAATAGAGTAAATTTCTATGAAAATATACATACAAAATAGATACACAAAATACACATATAACTAGTTAAATTTGTATTTAAATACATGTACAAAAAACATAAAATAATGTAGATTTGTATGAAATGAAAACAAATACATTTTATATAAAATATATATACAAAATACACATAGAATAATGTAAAATCATATCAAAATAAACACACAGAATATCAATAAAATAATGTAAATTTGTATGAAAATAAAGATGCAAAATACCCATAAAATAAAGCATATTTTTATAAAAATACATATACAAAAATACACATAGATTAATCAAATTTGTATTAAAATTAATATACAAAATGCACATACAATAAGGTAAATTTGTATGGAAAAAATATGCAAAATACACATAAAACAATGTAAATTTGTTTCAAAATATATATACGAATACACCTAAAATAACGCAGATTTCTATAGAAATATATATACAAAATACACTTGAAATAATGTAAATACGTATAAAAATTTATATACAAAATACACATTAAATAATGTTAATTCGTGTCAAAATAAATAAACAAAATATCAAGAAAAGAATGTGTATTTGTATGAAAATAGATATACAAAATACACATAAAATAACCTAAATTTGTATAAAATTATAAACAAAAAATACACAAAAATAATTTAAACTTGTATGAAAATAAATATACAAAAAACATATAAAATTAGGTAAATTTGTATTGAAATACATATACAAAATACACATAAAATAATGGAAATTTCCTAAAATCCAAAAATACGAATTTAGATTATTTCATAGGTATTTTGTATACATATTTTTATACTCATTTACATTATCTAATGTGTGTTTTGCATATATTTTTTTATGCAAACTAATTTTATATGCATTTTTGTACATATATTTTTTATACGTATTTACATTATTTAATTAGTTTTTTGTTTATTTATTTTGATACGAACGACTTGATTATTTGTGTATTTTGTAAATATTTTTTTTATCCGTATTTACATTACTTAATGTGTATTTTGTTTATATATTTTTTTACAAATTTTAGTTATTATATGTGAATTTGTTAAAAATATTTTGAAACGAATTTACTTTATTTTATGTATTTAGTATATATATTTCAATTCAAATTTTGCTTATTTTGTGTGTATTTTGTATATCTATTTTCATACAAATTTAATTACTTCTGTGTACTTTTGTATATAGTTTTATACAAATTTACGTAATTTTATGTGCATTTTATATATTTATATTTATACAAATACACACTCCCTTATTGGTATTTTGTTTATTTATATTTATTTAATTTTATTCGTATTTACTTAATTTTATTTTTATTTTGTATATGTATATTTATAGAAATCTACGTTATTTTATGTGCATTCGTATATATATTTTGAAACAAATTTACATTGTTTTATATGTATTTTGCATATCCATTTCAGTACAAATTTACCATATTGTATGTGCATTTTGTATATTTATTTTAATACAAATTCAAATATTTTATGTGTATTTTATTATATATAATTTTATAAAAATGCGTTATTTTATAGGTATTTTGCATCTTAGTTTTCATACAAATGTACATTATTTTATTAATATTCTGTATATATTTTTATACGATTTTATATTATACTATTTGTGTTTTGTATATATTTTTTTATACATTTTTTCATTATTTAATGTTTATTTTTTATATATATTTTATACAAATTAACGTTATTTTAAGTGTATTTGTTTATATATTTTCACATTATTTAATGTGTATTTTGTATATTTTAAAACAAATTTACGTTATTTTATGCGCATCTGTTAAAATATTTTGATACAAATTTACATTATTTTATGTATTTTGTATATATATTTCAATACAAATTTAGTTTATTTTATGTATATTATGTATATTTTCATTCGAATCAAAATAAATAAACAAAATAGCAATAAAATAATGTAAATTTGTATGAGAAAACATATACAAATACACATAAAATAACGCAAATTTCTAAAAAAATATATGTACAAAAATGCACATAAAATAAAGTAAATTTGCATAAAAATATATATACAAAACACACATTAAATAATGTAAATGCGTACATAAAATAACCTAAATTTGTATAAAACTATATACAAAAATACACAAAAATATATATACAAAAAACAAACAGAATAATGTAAAATTGTATCAAAATAAATACACCGAATATTAATAAAATAATGTAAATTTGTATAAAAATAAAGATGCAAAATTCCCATCAAATTTTTTATAAAAATATATATACCAAAATACACATAAAATATTTAAATTTGTATTGAAATAAAAATACAAAATGCACATACAATAAGGTAAACTTCTATTGAAAGAGATATGCAAAAATACATATAAAACAATGTAAATTTGTTTCAAAATATATATACGAATACAAATAAAAAAACGTAGATTTGTATAAAAATATATATACAAAATACACATAAAATTAAGTAAATACGTATAAAAAAATGTATACAAAATACACATAAAATAATGTAAATTCGAATTAAAATAAATAAACAAAATACCAATAAAAGAATGAGTATTTGGATAAATATAAATATACAAAATACACATACAAAATAAACATAAAATAAGGTAGATTTGTAATAAAATATATGTACAAAATACACATAAAATAATGTAAATTTATATGAAAATATATATACAAATACACATAAAATACCATGAATTTGTATAAAAATATATATTCAAAATAAATATTAAATAATGTAAAAGCGTATAAAAATATATATACAAAGTACATATAAAATAATGTAAATTCGTATCAATATAAATCAGCAAAACACCAATAAAATATTATAGATTTGAATGAAAATATTTTTTTACAAAATACACATAACAACTAAAATTTGTGTTAAAATATATACAAAAATACAAAGAAATAATTTGAGTTTGTATGAAAATAGATATACAAAATACACATAAAACTAGGTAAATTTCTTTTGAAATGTATATACAAAATACCCATAAAATATTGTAAATTTGTGTCAAAATATATAAACAAATACACATAAAATAACGTAAATTTGTATGAAAAATATATGCAAAATACACATAGAATAATGTCAATTCGTATCAAAATGAATGAGCAGAATATCAATAAAATAATGTAAATTTGTATGAAAATAAAGATTCAAAATACCCAAAAAATAAAGCATATGTTTATAAAAATACAGATACAAAAATACACATCGAATAATTAAATTTGTATTAAAATTAATATACAAAATGCGTATATAATAATGTAAATTTGTATTGAAAAAATATGCAACATACACGTTTACTCATACAAATTTATATTATTTTATTGGTATTTTGTTTATTTATTTTGATACGAATTACATGATTATATATGTATTTTGTACATATTTTTTATACGTATTTACATTATTTAATGTGTATTTTGTTTATATATTTTCATACAAATTTACGTTATTATATGTGTATTTGTATAAATATTTTGATACAAATTTACTTTATTTCATGTATTTTGTATATATATTTCAATTCAAATTTAGCTTATTTTGTGTGTATTTTGTATATATTTTCATACAAATTTAATTACTTCTTTGTATTTTTGTATATAGTTTTATATAAATTTACGTTATTTTATGTGTATTTTGTATATTTATATTTATACAAATACACATTCTTTTATTGGTATTTTGTTTATTTATTTTGATACGAATTTACATTATTTTATGTGTATTTTGTATACATTTTTTTATACGTATTTACCTCATTTTATATGTATTTTGTATATATATTTTTATAGAAATCTACGTTATTTTATGTGTATTCGTATATATATTTTGAAACAAATTTACATTGTTTTATATGTATTTTGCATATCTATTTCAATACAAATTTACCTTATGGTATGTGTTTATTGTATATTTATTTTAATACAAATTTAATTTTTTGATGTGTATTTTGGAATATATATTTTTATAAATTAAAAAAAATGCGTTATTTTATGGGTATTTTGCTTCTTTATTTTCATACAAATTTACATTATTTTATTAATATTCTGTGTATTTATTTTGATACGATTTTAAATTATTCTATTTTTGTTTTGTACATATCTTTTTATACAAATTTACGTTATTTTAAGTGTATTTGTTTATGTATTTTCATTCAAATTTACATTATTTTATGTGTATTTTGTGTATGTATTTCAATACAAATTTACCTAATTTTATGAGTATTTTGTATATATATTTTCATACAAATTAAAAATATTTTTGTGTATTTTTGTATATAGTTTGATACAAATTTAGGTTATTTTATGTGTATTTTGTATATCTATTTTCATACAAATACACATTCTTTTATGTAAAATCGTATCAAAATAAGTACACAGAATATCAATAAAATAATTTAAATTTGTATGAAAATAAAGATGCAAAATACATATACAAAAATACACATAGAATAATTAAATTTGTATTAAAATTAATATACAAAATGCACTCATACAATAAGGTAAATTTGTATTGAAAAAAAGAAACGCAAAATACAAATAAAACAGTGTAAATTTGTTTCAAAATATATATACGAATACACATAAAATAACGTAGATTTCTATAGAAATATATATACAAAATACACATGAAATTATGTAAATACGTATAAAAATATATATATAAAATACATATTAAGTAATGTAAATTCTTGTCAAAATAAATAAACAAAATATCATAAAAAGAATGTGTATTTGTATGAAAATAAATAATAGATAATAAATTTGTATGAAATATATATGCAAGATACACATCAAATAATGTAAATATGTATAAAAAAATATATATAAAAAACAAATAGAATAATGTAAAATCGTATCAAAATAAATACACCGAATATTAATAAAATAATGTAAATTTGTATGAAAATAAAGATGCAAAATTCCCATCAAATAGCGCAATTCTTATAAAAATATATATACCAAAATACACATAAAATATTTAAATTTGTATTGAAATAAATATACAAAATGCATATACAATAAGGTAAACTTCTATTGAAAGAGATATGCAAAAATACATATAAATCAATGTAAATTTGTTTCAAAATATATATAAGAATACACATAAAATAACGTAGATTTCTATAAAAATATATATACAAAATACACATAAAATTAGGTAAATACGTATATAAAAAAATGTGAACAAAATACACATAAAATGATATAAATTCGAAACAAAATAAATAAACAAAATACCAATAAAAGAATGTGTATTTGTATAAATATAAATGTACAAAATACACATACAAAATAAACATAAAATAAGGTAAATTTGTAATGAAATATATGTACAAAATACATATAAATTAATGTAAATTTAAATGAAAATATATATACAAATACACATAAAATACCATGAATTTGTATAAAATTATATATTCAAAATAAATATTAAATAATATAAATGCGTATAAAAGTATATATAAAAAGTACATATAAAATAATGTAAATTCGTATCAATATAAATCAACAAAATACCAATAAAATAATATATATTTGAATGAAAATAGATTTACAAAATACACATAACATAATTAAATTTGTATTGAAATATTTACAAAAATACATAAAAATAATTTGAGTTTG
This sequence comes from Eriocheir sinensis, assembly GCF_024679095.1. Classification (NCBI taxonomy): domain Eukaryota; kingdom Metazoa; phylum Arthropoda; class Malacostraca; order Decapoda; family Varunidae; genus Eriocheir; species Eriocheir sinensis. The sequence continues at coordinate 259,807 of NW_026110507.1, forward strand.
TATGAAAATAGATATTCAAAATACACATAAATCTAGGTAAATTTCTTTTGAAATATATATACAAAATACCCATAAAATATTGTAAATTTGTGTCAAAATATATAAACAAATACACATAAAATAACGTAAATTTGTATGAAAAATATATACAAAATACACATAGAATAATGTCAAATCGTATCAAAATGAATGAGCAGAATATCAATAAAATAACGTAAATTTGTATGAAAAAAAAGATGCAAAATACCCATAAAATAAAGCATATTTTTATAAAAATACATATACAAAAACACACATAGAATAATTAAATTTGTATTAAAATTAATATACAAAATGCATATACAATAAGGTAAATTTGTATTGAAAAAATATGCAAAATACACATAAAAGTGTAAATTTGTTTAAAAATCTATATACAAATACACATAATATAACGTAGATTTCTATAGAAATATATATACAAAATACACATGAAATGATGTAAATACGTATAAAAATATATATACAAAATACACATTAAATAATTTAAATTCTCGGCAAAATAAATAAACAAAATATCAATAAAAGAATGTGTATTTGTATGAAAATAGATATACAAAATACTCATAAAATAACCTAAGTTTGTATAAAACTATATACAAAAATACACAAAAATAATTTAAATTTGTATGAAAATAAATATACAAAATACACATAAAATTAGGTAAATTCGTATTGAAATACATATACAAAATACACATAAAATAATGGAAGTTTAATTGAAAATATATAAACATATACACTTAAAATAACGTAAATTTGTATCAAATATATATACAAAATACTAATTAAATAAAGTAAATATGTATAAAAAATATATACAAAACACAAATAGAATAATGTAAAATCGTATCAAAATAAATACACAGAATATTAATAAAATAATGTAAATTTGTACGAAAATAAAGATGCAAAATAGCCATAAAATAACTCATTTTTTATAAAAATATATATACCAAAATAAACATAAAATGTAAAAATTTGTATTAAAATAAATATAAAAAATGCACATACTCCAAGGTAAATTTGTATTGAAATAGATATGCAAAATACATATAAAACAATGAAAATTTGTTTCAAAATATATATACGAATACACATAAAATAACGTTGATTTCTATAAAAATATATACAAAATACACATAAAATGAAGTAAATACGTATAAAAAAAATTAATACAAAATAGACATAAAAATCGTATCAAAATAAATAAACAAAATACCAGTAAAAGAAAGTGTATTTGTATAAATATAAATATACAAAATACACATAAAATATCGTAAATTTGTATAAAACTATATACAAAAATACACAGAAGTTATTAAATTTGTATGAAAATATGTACACAAAATACAGCTAAAATAAGCTATATTTGAATTGAAATGTACATACAAAATACATAAAATAATGTAAATCTGTATCAAAATATTTATACAAATAATATAATAACGTAGATTTGTTTAAAAATATATAAACAAAATACACATTAAGTAATGTAAATACGTATAAAAAATATGTACAAAATACACATATAATCATGTAATTCGTATCAAAGTAAATGAACAAAATAGCAATATAATAATGTAAATTTGTATGAGAAAACATATACAAATAACGCAAATTTCTATAAAAAATATATGTACAATAATGCACATAAAATAAAGTAAATTTGCATAAAAATATATATACAAAACGCACACTAAATAATGTATATGCGTACATAAAATAACCTAAATTTGTATAAAACTATATTCAAAAATACACAAAAATAATTTAAATCTGTTTGAAAAGAAATATACAAAATACACATAAAATTAGGTAAATTTGTATTGAAATACATATAAAAAATACACATCAAATAATGTAAATTTGAATGAAAATATATAAACAAATACACTTAAAATAACGTAAATTTGTATAAAATATATATGCAAGATACACATTAAATAATGTAAATGTGTATAAAAGAATATATACAAAAAACAAATAGAATAATGTAAAATCGTATCAAAATAAATACACAGAATATCAATAAAATAATATAAATTTGTATGAAAATAAAGATGCAAAATTCCCAAAAATTATCGCATTTTTTATAAAAATATATATACCAAAATACACATAAGATATTTAAATTTGTATTGAAATAAATATACAAAATGCATATAGAGTAAGGTAAATTTGTATTGAAAGAGATATTCAAAAATACATATAAAACAATGTAAATTTGTTTCAAAATATATATACGAATACACATAAAGCAAAGTAGATTTCTATTGAAATATATATACAAAATACATATCAAATTATGTAAATACGTATAAAAATATATATACAAAATACATATCAAATAATGTAAATTCGTGTCAAAATAAATAAACAAAATATCATGAAAAGAATGTGTATTTGTATGAAAATAGATAATAGATACAAAATTTGTATAAAATATATATGCAAGATACACATTAAATAATGTAAATATGTATAAAAAAGTATATACAAAAAACAAATAGAATAATGTAAAATCGTATCAAAATAAATACACCGAATATCAATAAAATAATGTAAATTTGTATGAAAATAAAGATGCAAAATCCCATAAAATAGCGCATTTCTTATAAAAATATATATACCAATATACACATAAATTTTTTTAATTTGTATTGAAATAAATATACAAAATGCACATACAATAAGGTAAATTTGTATTGAAAGAGATATGCAGAAATACATATAAAACAATGTAAATTTGTTTCAAAATACATATACGAATACAAATAAAAAAACGTAGATTTCTATAAAAATATATATACAAAATACACATAAAATTAATGTAAATACCTATAAAAAAATTTATTCAAAATACACATAAAATAATGTAAATTCGAATTTAAAAAAAATAAAAAAATACCAATAAAAGAATGTGTATTTGGATAAATATAAATATACAAAATGCACATACAACATAAACATAAATTAAGGTAGATTTGTAATAAAATATATGTACAAAATACACATACAATAATGTAAATTTATATGAAAATATATATAGAAATACACATAAAATACCATGAATTTGTATAAAAATATATATTCAAAATAAATATTAAATAATGTAAAAGCGTATAAAAATATATATACAAAGTACATATAAAATGAAAATTAAGATGCAAAATACCTATAAAATAACGCATTTTTTATAAAATTATTGATACCAAAATACACAAAATATTTGAACTTGTATTAAAATAAATATACAAAATGCACATACAATAAGGTAAATTTGTATTGAGATAGATATGCAAAATACATATAAAATAATGTAAATTTGTTTCAAAATATATATACGAATACACATAAAATAACGTAGATTTCTATAAAAATACATATACAAAATACACATAAAATTAAGTAAATACGTATAAAAAATGTATACAAAATACACATAAAATAATGTAAAATCGTATAAATGTAAATAAACAATATACCAATAAAAGAATGTGTATTTGTATAAATATAAATATACAAAATGCACATAAAATAACGTAAATTTATATAAAACTATATACATAAAATAACGCAAATTTCTATAAAAATAGATGTACAAAAATGAACATTAAATAAATTTGCTTAAAAATATATATACAAAACACACATTAGATAATGTAAATGAGTATAAAAATATGTATACAAAATACCTATGAAATAATCTAAATTCGTATCGAATTAAATTAAGAAATACCAATAAAATAATGTAATTTTGGATGAAAATATATATATAAAATACACATAAAATATCCTAAATACAAATACAAATATACACATAAAATAATTTAAAATTGAATGAAATAAATATACAAAATAAACATAAAATAAGGTAAATTTGTAATGAAATATATGAAAAAATACACATAAAATAATATAAATTTGTATGAAAATATATATACAAATACACATTAAATAACATGAATTTGTATAAAATTTGAATCAAAATACATACTTATACACACAATAAAATAACGTAATTTTTTTATGAAAATGTATATACAAAATACACATAAAATAATTTAAATACGTAGAAAAATATATATACAAAAAACACATAAAATAATGTAAATATGTATGAAAATATATAAACAAATACACATAAAATAATGTAAATTTGGATAAAATATATATACAAAATAAACATTAAATATATATATATATATATATATATATATATATATATATATATATATATATATATATATATATATAGATTTATATATATATATATATATATATATATATATATATATATATATATATATATATATATATATATATATATATATATATATATATATATATATATATAAATATATACAAAAAACACATAGAATAATGTTAAATCGTATCACAATAAATAAAGAGAATATCAATAAAATAATGTAAATTTGTATGAAAATAAAGATGCAAAATATCCATATAATAACGCATATTTGCATAAAAATATATATACAAAAAGGGATATAAAATAATTAAATGTGTATTAAAATAAATATACAAAATGCACGTACAATAAAGTAAATTTGTATTGAAATAGATATGCAAAATACACATTAATAATGTAAATTTGTATCAAAATATATATATACGAATACTCATAAAATAGAATAAATTTCTATGAAAATATACATACAAAATAGATATACAAAATACACATATAACTAGTTAAATTTGTATTTAAATTCATGTACAAAAAACACATAAAATAATGTAGATTTGTATGAAACGAAAACAAATACATTTTATATAAAATATATATACAAAATACACATAGAATAATGTAAAATCATATCAAAATAAATACACAGAATATCAATAAAATAATGTAAATTTGTATGAAAATAAAGATGCAAAATACCAATAAAAAAAAGCATATTTTTATAAAAATACATATACAAAAATACACATAGATTAATCAAATTTGTATTAAAATTAATATACAAAATGCACATACAATAAGGTAAATTTGTATTAAAAAAATATGCAAAATACACATAAAACAATGTAAATTTGTTTCAAAATATATATACGAATACACATAAAATAACGCAGATTTCTATAGAAATATATATACAAAATACTCTTGAAATAATGTAAATACGTATAAAAATATATATACAAAATACACATTAAATAATGTTAATTCGTGTCAAAATAAATAAACAAAATATCATGAAAAGAATGTGTATTTGTATGAAAATAGATATACAAAATACACATAAAATAACCTAAATTTGTATAAAACTATATACAAAAATACACAAAAATAATTTAAACTTGTATGAAAATAAATATACAAAAAACATATAAAATTAGGTAAATTTGTATTGAAATACATATACAAAATACACATAAAATAATGTAAATTTGAATGAAAATATATAAACATATAGATTTAAAATAACGTAAATTTGTATCAAATATATATACAAAAAACACATTAAATAATGTAAATATGTATAAAAAAATATATACAAAACACAAATAAAATAATGCAAAATCGTATCAAAATAAATACAGAAAATATTAATAAAATAATGTAAATTTGTATGAAAATTAAGATGCAAAATACCCATAAAATAACGCATATTTTATAAAAATATATGTACGAAAAAAAAAATATTTGATTTTGTATTAAAATAAATAGATATACAAAATACACATAAAATAAGCTAAATTTGAATTGAAATATATATACAAAATACATAAAATAATGTAAATTTGTATCAAAATACTTATACAAATACACATATAATAACGTAAATTTGTATAAAAATATATAAACAAAATACACATTAAATAATGTAAATACGTATAAAAAAATGTACAAAATACACAAATAATCATGTAATTCGTATCAAAATAAATAGACAAAATACCAATAAAATAATGTAAATTTCTATGAGAAAACATATACAAAATACACATAAATAACGCAAATATCAATAAAAATATATATAATATAATATATTTTTATACATATTTAAAATATTTAATGTATATTTTGTATATATATTTTATCCAAATTTACGTTATTTTATATGTATTTGTTTATATATTTTCATACAAATTTACATTATTTTATGTGAGTTTTGTATATGTATTTCAATACAAATTTGCCTAACTTTATGTGTATTTTGCATATCTATTTTCAAACAAATTTAAATTTTTGTGTATTTTTGTATATATTTTTATACAAATTTTAGTTATTTTATTTATTTTTTGTATATATATTTTCCTACAAATATACATTCTTTTATTGTAATTTTGTGTATTTAATTTTTTACGAATTTACATTATTTTATGTGTATTTTGTATATATATTTTTCTACGTATTTAAATTAATTTATGTGTATTTTATATATACATTTTCATAAAAATTTACGTTATTTTATTGTGTGTATTCGTATATATTTTGAAACAAATTTTATACAAATTCATGTTATTTTATGTGTATTTGTATATATATTTTCATACAAATTTATATTATTTTATATGTATTCTTACATATTTTATTACAAATTTAACTTAATTTATGTTTATTTTGTATATTTATTTCATTTAATATAATCAAATTTAAATTTATTGTATATGCATTTTGTATATTAACGAATACACATAAAATAACGCAGATTTCTATAGAAATATATATACAAAATACACTTGAAATAATGTAAATACGTATAAAAATATATATACAAAATACACATTACATAATGTTAATTCGTGTCAAAATAAATAAACATAATATCATGAAAAGAATGTGTATTTGTATGAAAATAGATATACAAAAAAAACATAAAACAACCTAAACTTGTATAAAACTATAAACAAAAATATACAAAAATAATTTAACGTATGAAAATAAATATACAAAAAACATATAAAATTAGGTAAATTTGTATTGAAATACATATACAAAATACACATAAAATAATATAAATTTGAATAAAAAAATAAACATAAAGACTTAAAATAACGTAAATTTGTATCAAATATATATACAAAAAACACATTAAATAATGTAAATATGTATAAAAAAATATATACAAAACACAAATAAAATAATGTAAAATCGTATCAAAATAAATACAGAAAATATTAATAAAATAATGTAAATTTGTATGAAAATTAAGATGCAAAATACCCATAAAATAACGCATTTTTTATAAAAATATATATACGAAAAAACATAAAATATTTGATTTTGTATTAAAATAAATAGATATACAAAATACACATAAAATAAGCTAAATTTGAATTGAAATATATATACAAAATACATAAAATAATGTAAATTTGTGTCAAAATACTTATACAAATACACATATAATAACGTAAATTTGTATAAAAATATATAAACAAAATACACATTAAATAATGTAAATACGTATAAAAAAATGTACAAAATACACAAAAATCATGTAATTCGTATCAAAATAAATAGACAAAATACCAATAAAATAATGTAAATTTCTATGGGAAAACATATACAAAATACACATAAATAACGCAAATATCAATAAAAATATATATAATATAATATATTTTTAAACATATTTAAAATATTTAATGTATATTTTGTATATATATTTTATTAAAATTTACGTTATTTTATATGTATTTGTTTATATATTTTTATACAAATTTACATTATTTTTTGTGAGTTTTGTATATGTATTTCAATACAAATTTGCCTAACTTTATGTGTATTTTGCATATCTATTTTCAAACAAATTTAAATTATTTTTTTGTATTTTTGTATATATTTTTATACAAATTTTAGTTATTTTATTTGTTTTTTGTATATATATTTTCCTACAAATATACATTCTTTTATTGGAATTTTGTGTATTTAATTTTTTACGAATTTACATTATTTTATGTGTATTTTGTATATATATTTTTCTACGTATTTAAATTATTTTATGTGTATTTTATATATACATTTTCATAAAAATTTACGTAATTTTATTGTGTGTAATCGTATATATTTTGAAACAAATTTTATACAAATTCATGTTATTTTATGTGTATTTGTGTATATAATTTTTCATACAAATTTATATTATTTTATGTGTATTCTTACATATATTTTATTACAAATTTACCTTATTTTATGTTTATTTTGTATATTCATTTCATTCAATTTTAAATTATTTAATGTGTATTTTTGTATTTGTATTTAGGTTATCTTAGGTTATCTTTAGGTTACCTTATTTTATGTTTATTTTGTATATTTATTTCATTCAATTTTAAATTATTTTGTGTATATTTGTATTTGTATTTATGTTATTTTATGTGTATTTTGTATATATATTTTCATCCAAAATTATATTATTTTATTGGTATTTTCTTAATTTAATTCGATACGAATTTAGATTATTTCATAGGTATTTTGTATACATATTTTTATACTCATTTACATTATCTAAAGTGTGTTTTGAATATATATTTTTATGCAAATTTATTTTATGTTCATTTTTGTACATATATTTTTATAGAAATTTGCGTTATTTAATGTATATAGTTTTATATAAATTTACGTTATTTTATGTGCATTTTGTATATTTATATTTATACAAATAAACATTCTTTTAATGGTATATTGTTTATTTACATTTATACGAATTTACATTATTTTATGTGTATTTTGTATACATTTTTTTATTCGTATTTACTTAATATTATGTGTATTTTGTATATGTATTTTTATGGAAATCTACGTTATTTTATGTGTATTCGTATATATATTTTGAAACAAATTTACATTATTTTATATGTATTTTGCATATCTATTTCAATACAAATTTACCTTATTGTATGTGCATTTTGTATATTTATTTTAATAGAAATACATATATTTTATGTTTATTTTGGTATCAATAATTTTATAAAAAATGCGTTATTCTATAGGTATTTTGCATCTTAATTTTCATACAAATTTACATTATATTATTAATATTCTGTGTATATATTTTGATACGATTTTACATTATTCTATTTGTGTTTTGTATATATCTTTTTTATACATATTTACATTATTTAATGTGTATTTTGAATATACATTTCATACAAATTTACGTTATTATATGTGTATTTGTTTATATATTTTTTTTCAAATTTACATAATTTTATGTGTATTTTGTATATCTATTTTAATACAAATTAACATAATTTTATGTGTATTTTGTATATTTCTTTTCATACAAATTTAAATTATTTTTGTGTATTTTTGTATATAGTTTTATACAAATTTAGGTTTTTTATGTACGCATTTACATTATTTAATGTGTGTTTTGTATATATATTTTTATCCAAAGTTACTTTAATTTACGTTCATTTTTGGACATATATTTTTATAGAAATTAGCGTTAATTTATATGTATTTGTATATGTTTTCTCATACAAATTTACATTATTTTATTGATATTTTGTTTATTTAGTTTGATACGAATTACATGATTATATGTGTATTTTGTACATATTTTTTATATGTATTTACATTACTTAATCTGTATTTTGTTTATATATTTTTAAACAAATTTACGTTATTATATGTATTTTTATAAATATTTTGATACAAATTTACATTATTTTATGTATTTTGTATATACATTTGAATTCAAATTTAGCTTATTTTATCTGTATTTTGTATATCTCTTTTCATACGAATTTAATTACTTTTGTGTATTTTTGTATAGTTTTATACAAATTTACGTTATTTTATGTGTATTTTGTATATTTATATTTATACAAATACACGTTCTTTTATTGGTATTTTGTTTATTTATTTTGATACGAATTTACATTATTTTATGTGTATTTTGTATACATTTTCTTATACGTATTTACTTCATTTTATGTTTATTTTGTATATATATTTTTATACAAATCTACGTTATTTTATGTGTATTCGTATATATATTTTGAAACAAATTTACATTGTTTTATATGTATTTTGCATATCTATTTCAATACAGATTTACCTTATTGTATGTGTATTTTGTATATTTATTTTAATACAAATTAATTTTTTCATGTGTATTTTGGTATATATATTTTTATAAAAAATGCGTTATTTAATGGGTTTTTTGTATCTTTATTTTCATACAAATTTACATTGTTTTATTAATATTCTGTGTATTTATTTTGATACGATTTTACATTATTTTATTTGTGTTTTGTATATATTTTTTTATACATATTTACATTATTAATGTGTATTTTGTATATTTTAAAACAAATTTACGTTATTTTATGCGCATCTGTTAAAATATTTTGATACAAATTTACATTATTTTATGTATTTTGTATATATATTTCAATACAAATTTAGTTTATTTTATGTATATTTTGTATATCTATTTAAATAGATATACAAAATATACATAAAATAAATAAACTAAATAAACAAAATATCAATAAAAGAATGTGTATTTGTATGAAAATAGATATACAAAATACACATAAAATAACCTAAATTTGTATCAAACTATATACAAAAATACACAAAAATATTTTAAATTTGTATGGAAATAAATATACAAAATACACATAAAATTAGGTAAATTTGTATTGAAATACATACACAAAATACACATAAAATAATGTAAATTTGAATGAAAATACATAAACAAATACACTTAAAATAACGTAAATTTGTATAAAAAAATATGTACAAAACACAAATAGAATAATGTAAAATCGTATCAAAATAAATACACAGAATATTAATAAAATTATTATTATATGTATTTTTATAAATATTTTGATACAAATCTACATTATTTTATGTATTTTGTTTATTCATTTCAATTCAAATTTAGCTTATTTTATCTGTATTCTGTATATCTATTTTCATACGAATTTAATTACTTCTGTGTATTTTTGTATATAGTTTTATACAAATTTACGTTATTTTATGTGTATTTTGTATATTTATATTTATACAAATACACATTCTTTAATTGGTATTTTGTTTATTTATTTTGATACGAATTTACATTATTTTATATGTATTTTGTATACATTTTCTTATACGTATTTACTTCATTTTATGTGTATTTTATATATATATATTTTTATACAATTTTACGTTATTTTATGTGTATTCGTATATATATTTTGAAACAAATTTACATTGTTTTATATGTATTTTGCATATCTATTTCAAAGCAGATATACCTAATTGTATGTGTATTTTGTATATTTATTTTAATACAAATTAATTTTTTCATGTGTATTTTGGTATATATATTTTTATAAAAAATGCGTTATTTAATGGGTATTTTGCATCTTTATTTTCATACAAATTTACATTGTTTTATTAATATTCTGGTATTTGTTTTGATACGATTTTACATTATTCTATTTGTGTTTTGTATATATTTTTTTATACATATATACATTATTTAATGTGTATTTTGTATATTTTAAAACAAATTTACGTTATTTTATGCGCATCTGTTAAAATATTTTGATACAAATTTACATTATTTTATGTATTTTGTATATATATTTCAATACAAATTTAGTTTATTTTATGTATATTTTTTATATCTATTTTCATTCGTATTAAAATAAATAAACAAAATAGCAATAAAATAATGTAAATTTGTATGAGAAAACATATACAAATACACATAAAATAACGCAAATTTCTAAAAAAATATATGTACAAAAATGCACATAAAATAAAGTAAATTTGCATAAAAATATATATACAAAACACACATTAAATAATGTAAATGCGTACATAAAATAACCTAAATTTGTATAAAACTATATATACAAAAAACAAATAGAATAATGTAAAATCGTATCAAAATAAATACACCGAATATTAATAAAATAATGTAAATTTGTATGAAAATAAAGATGCAAAATTCCCATCAAATAGCGCATTTCTTATAAAAATATATATACAAAAATACACATAAAATATTTAAATTTGTATTGAAATAAATATACAAAATGCACATACAATAAGGTAAACTTCTATTGAAAGAGATATGCAAAAATACATATAAAACAATGTAAATTCTATAAAAATATATATACAAAATAGACATAAAATTAAGTAAATACTTATAAAAAAATGTAAACAAAATACACATAAAATACAAAATACAATAAAAGAATGTATATCTATTTATTTTAATACAAAATCAAATATTTTATGTTTTTTTCGTATATATATTTTTATAAAAAATGTGTTATTTTATGGGTATTTTGCATCTTAATTTTTATACAAATTTACATTATTTTATTAATATTTTCTTTATTTATTTTGATACGATTTTACATTATTTTATTTGTGTTTTGTATATATTTTTTTTATACATATTTACATTATTTAATGTGTTTTTTGTATATATATTTGATACATATTTACGTTATTTTAAGTTATTTTATGTGTATTTGTTTATATATTTTGACACAAATTTACAATATTCTATGGGTATTTTGTATATATATTTCAAAAGAAATTTACCTAGTTTTATGTGTATTTTGAATATCTATTTTCATACAAACTCAAATTATTTTTATGTATTTTTGTATATATTTCAATACAAATTTTAGTTGTGTTATGGGTATTTTGTAAATCTATTTTCATTCAAATATATATTATTTTATTGGTATTTTGTTGATTTATATTGATACGAATTTACATTATTTTATATGTACTTTGTATATATATTTTTATACGCATTTACATTATTTAATATTTATTTTGAATATATAATTTTATACAAATTCATGGTATTTTATGTGTATTTGTATATATATTTTCATATAAATTTACATTATTTTATTGTTTTTTGTACATATATTTCATTACAAATTTACCTTATTTTATGTTTATTTTGTATGTGTATTTTGTACATTTATATTTATACACGTTTACTCATACAAATTTATATTATTTTATTGGTATTTTGTTTATATATTTTGATACGAATTACATGATTATATGTGTATTTTGTACACATTTTTTTCTTCGTATTTACATTATTTAATGTGTATTTTATTTATATATTTTCATACAAATTTACGTTATTATATGTTTATTTGTATAAATATTTTGATACAAATATACTTAATTTCATGTATTTTGTATATATATTTCAATTCGAATTTAGCTTATTTTGTGTGTATTTTGTATATATTTTCATTCAAATTTAATTACTTCTGTGTATTTTTGTATATAGTTTTATATAAATTTACGTTATTTTATGTGTATTTTGTATATTTATATTTACACAAATACACATCCTTTTATTGGTATTTTGTTTATTTATTTTGATACGAATTTACATTATTTTATGTGTATTTTGTATACATTTTTTTATACGTATTTACTTCATTTTATGTGTATTTTGTATATATATTTTTATAGAAATCTACGTTATTTTATGTGTATTCGTATACATATTTTGAAACAAATTTACATTGCTTTATATGTATTTTGCATATCTATTTCAATACAAATTTACCTTATTGTACATATAAAACAATGTAAATTTGTTTCAAAATATATGTACGAATACACATAAAATAATGTAATTTCTAAAAAAATATATATACAAAATACACATAAAATTAAGTAAATACGTATAAAAAAATGTAAAGAAAATACACATAAAATAATGTAAATTCGAAACAAAATAAATAAACAAAATACCAATAAAAGAATGTGTATTTGTATAAATATAAATGTACAAAATACACATACAAAATAAACATAAAATAAGGTAAATTTGTAATGAAATATATGTTCAAAATACACATAAAATAATGTAAATTTATATGAAAATATATATACAAATACACATAAAATACCATGAATTTGTATAAAATTATATATTCAAAATAAATATTAAATAATGTAAATGCGTATAAAATATATATATATATATATATATATATATATATATATATATATATATATATATATATATATATATATATATATATATATATATATATATATATATATATATATATATATATATATATATATATATATATATATATATATACAAAGTACTTATAAAATAATGTAAATTCGTATCAATATAAATCAACAATATACCAATAAAATAATATATATTTGAATGAAAATAGATTTACAAAATACACATAACCTAACTAAAATTTGTATTGAAATATATACAAAAATACATAAAAATAATTTGAGTTTGTATGAAAATAGATATTCAAAATACGCATAAAACTAGGTAAATTTCTTTTGAAATATATATACAAAATACCCATAAAATATTGTAAATTTGTGTCAAAATATATAGGCAAATACACATGAAATAACGTAAATTTGTATGAAAAATATATACAAAATACACATAGAATAATGTCAAATCGTATCAAAATGAATGAGCAGAATATCAATAAAATAACGTAAATTTGTATGAAAATAAAAATGCAAAATACCCATAAAATAAAGCATATTTTTATAAAAATACATATAGAAAAATACACATAGAATAATTAAATTTGTATTAAAATTAATATACAAAATGCATATACAATAAATTTAAATTTGATTATATTAAATGAAATAAATATACACATAAAATAATATAAATTTGTATGAAAATATATATACAAATACACATAAAATAACATGAATTTGTATAAAATTTGTTTCAAAATATATACGAATACACACAATAAAATAATAAATAAATAATAAATTTTTATGAAAATGTATATATAAAATACACATAAAATAATTTAAATACGTAGAAAAATAAATATACAAAATACACATAAAATAATGTAAATTCGTAAAAAATTGAATGCACAAAATTCCAATAAAAGAAAGTATATTTGTAGGAAAAAATATATACAAAAAACAAATAAAATAACTAAAATTTGTATAAAAATATATCCAAAAATACACAAAAATAATTTAAATTTGTTTGAAAATAGATATGCAAAATACACATAAATTTAAGCAAATTTGTATTGAAATACATATACAAAACTCACATAAAATAATGTAAATTTGTATGAAAATATATAAACAAATACATATAAAATATCGTAAATTTGGATAAAATATATATACAAAATATACATTAAATATTTTAAATATGTATAAAAATATATTATATTATATATATTTTTATTGATATTTGCGTTATTTATGTGTATTTTGTATATGTTTTCTCATAGAAATTTACATTATTTTATTGGTATTTTGTCTATTTATTTTGATACGAATTACATGATTATTTGTGTATTTTGTACATTTTTTTATACGTATTTACATATTTAATGTGTATTTTGTTTATATATTTTTATACAAATTTACGTTATTATATGTGTATTTGTATAAGTATTTTGATACAAATTTACATTATTTTATGTATTTTGTATATATATTTCAATTCAAATTTAGCTTATTTTATGTGTATTTTGTATATCTATTTATTTTAATACAAAATGAAATATTTTATGTTTTTTCGTATATATATTTTTATAAAAAATGCGTTATTTTATGGGTATTTTCCATCTTAATTTTCATACAAAATTACATTATTTTATTAATATTTTCTGTATTTATTTTGATACGATTTTACATTATTTTATTTGTGTTTTGTATATATTTTTTTATACATATTTCCATTATTTAATGTGTTTTTGGTATATATATTTGATACAAATTTACGTTATTTTAAGTCTATATGTTCATATATTTTCATTCAAATTTACATTATTTTATGTGTATTTTGTATATGTATTTCAATACAAATTTACCTATTTTTATATGTTTTTTGTATATTTATTTTCATACAAGTTTAAATTATTTTTGTGTATTTTTGTATATAGTTTTATACAAATTTAGGTTATTTTAAGTGTATTTTGTATATCTATTTTCATACAAATACACATTCTTTTCATGATATTTTGTTTATTTATTTTGACACGAATTAACATTATTTAATGTGTATTTTGTATATATATTTTTATACGTATTTACATTATTTCAAGTGTATTTTGTATATATATTTCTATAGAAATCTGCGTTATTTTATGTGTATTCGTATATATTTTGAAACAAATTTACATTGTTTTATGTGTATTTTTCATATTTTTTCAATACAAATTTACCTTATTGTATGTGCATTTTGTATATTAATTTTAATACAAATTTGATTAATCTATGTGTATTTTTGGATATGTATTTTTATAAAAATATGCTTTATTTTATGGGTATTTTGCATCTTTATTTTCATACAAATTTACATTAATTTATTGATATTCTGTATATTTATTTTGATATGATTATACATTATTCTATGTGTATTTTGTATATATATTTTATATAAAATGTATTTGTTTATATTTCATACAAATCTACATAATTTTATGTGTTTTTTGTACATGTATTTAAATACAAATTTAACTAGTTATATGTGTATTTTGTATATCTATTTTGTATGTATATTTTCATAGAAATTTACTCTATTTTATGAGTATTCGTATATATATTTTGATACAAATTTACATTATTAATGTGTATTTTGCATATCTATTTCAATACAAATTTACTTTATTGTACGTGCATTTTGTATATTTATTTTAATACAAATTTAATTATTTTATATGTATTTTTGTATATATATTTTTATGCAAATATCCGTTATTATATGGATATTTTGCATCTTTATTTTCATACAAATTTACATTATTTTATTGATATTCTCTTTATTTATTTTGATACGATTTAACATTATTCTATGTGTTTTTTGTATATATTTTTTAATACATATTTACATTATTTAATGTTCATTTTGTATATATATTTTATCCAAATTTACATTATTTTATGTGTATTTGTTTATATATTTTCATACATATTTACATTATTTTATGTTTTTTGTATATATATTTTTTTACGTATTTAAATTATTTTATGTGTATTTTGTATATACATTTTCATAAAAAATTACGTTATTTTATTGTGTGTATAAGTATATATTTTGATACAAATTTTATACAAATTCATGTTATTTAATGTGTTTTTGTATATATATTTTCATACAAATTTATATTATTTTATGTGTATTTTTTCATATATTTCATTACAAATTTACCTTATTTTATGTTTATTTTGTATATTTATTTCATTCAATTTTAAACTATTTTATGTGTATAGTTTTATATGTATTTAGGTTATTTTATGTGTATTTTGTATATATATTTTCATCCAAAATTACATTATTTTATTGGTATATCTTAATTTAATTCGATACGAATTTAGATTATTTCATAGGTATTTTGTATACATATTTTTTTACTCATTTACATTATCTAATGTGTGTTTTGTATATATATTTTTATGCAAATTCATTTAATGTTCATTTTTGTACATATATTTTTATAGAAATTTGCGTTATTTTATGTATATAGTTTTATATAAATTTACGTTATTTTATGTGCATTTTGTATATTTATATTTATACAAATACACATTCTTTTAATGGTATATTGTTTATTTACATTTATACGAATTTACATTATTTTATGTGTATTTTGTATACATTTTTTTTATACGTATTTACTTAATTTTATGTGTATTTTGTATATTTATTTTTATAGAAATCTACGTTATTTTATGTGTATTCGTATATATATTTTGAAACAAATTTACACTATTTTATATGTATTTTGCATATCTATTTCAATACAAATTTACCTTATTGTATGTGCATTTTGTATATTTATTTTAATACAAGTTCAAATATTTTAAGTGTATTTTGGTATCAATAATTTTATTAAAAATGCGTCATTTTATAGGTATTTTGCATCTTAATTTTCATTTTATATGTACTTTGTATATATTTTTTACGCTTTTACATTATTTAATATTTATTTTGAATATATATTTTTATACAAATTCATGGTATTTTATGTGTATTTGTATATATATTTTCATATAAATTTACATTATTTTATGTGTATTTTGTACATATATTTTATTACAAATCTACCTTATTTTATGTTTATTTTGTATGTGTATTTTGAATATTTATATTTATCCAAATACACATTCTTTTATTGGTATTTTGTTTATTTATTTTAATTCGAATTTACATTATTTTATGTGTATTTTGTATACATTTTTTTATACGTATTTACTTAATTTAATGTGTATTTTGTATATATATTTTTATAGAAATCTACGTTTTTTTATTTGTATTCGTATATATATTTTGAAAAAAATTTACATTGTTTTATATGTATTTTTGCATATATCTTTCAATACAAATTTACCTTATTGTATGTGCATTTTGTATATTTATTTCAATACAAATTTAAATATTTTATCTGTATTTTGGTATATATATTTTTATAAGAATTGCGCTATTTTATGGGAATTTTGCATCTTTATTTTCATACAAATTTACATTATTTTATTAATATTCGGTGTATTTATTTTGATACGATTTTACATTATTCTATTTGTTTTTTGTATATACTTTTTTATACATATTTACATTATTTAATGTGTATCTTGCATATATATTTTATACAAATTTATTATCTATTATCTATTTTCATACAAATACACATTCTTTTCATGATATTTTGTTTATTTATTTTGACACGAATTTACATTATTTGATATGTATTTTGTATATATATTTTTATACGTATTTACATAATTTCATATGTATTTTGTATATATATTTCTATAGAAATCTACTTTGTTTTATGTGTATTCGTATATATATTTTGAAACAAATTTACATTGTTTTATATGTATTTTTGAATATCTCTTTCAATACAAATTTACCTTACTCTATATGAATTTTGTATATTTATTTCAATACAAATTTAAATATTTTATGTGTATTTTGGTATATATATTTTTTAAAAAAATGCGATAATTTTTGGGAATTTTGCATCTTTATTTTCATACAAATTTACATTATTTTATTGATATTCTGTGTATTTATTTTGATACGATTTTACATTATTCTATTTGTTTTTTGTATATATTTTTTTATACACATTTACATTATTTAATGTGTATCTTGCATATATATTTTATACAAATTTACGTTATTTCAAGTGTATTTGTTTATATATTTTCATTCAAATTTACATTATTTGATGTGTATTTTTTATATGTATTTCAATACAAATTTACCTAATTTTATGAGTATTTTGTATATTTCTTTTCAAACAGATTTAAATTATTTTTGTGTATTTTTGTATATAGTTTTATACATATTTAGGTTATTTTATGTACGCATTTACATTATTTAGTGTGTGTTTTGTATATATATTTTTATGCAAATTTACTTTATTTTATGTGCATTATTGTACATATATTTTTATAGAAATTTGCGTTATTTGTATATGTTTTCTCATACAAATTTACATTACTTTATTGCTATTTTGTTTATTTATTTTGATACGAATTACATGATTATATGTGTATTTTGTACATATTTTTTATATGTATTTACATTACTTAATGTGTATTTTGTTTATATATTTTTAAACAAATCTACGTTATTATATGTATTTGTATAAATATTTTGATACAGATTTACATTATTTTATGTATTTTGTATGTACATTTCAATTCAAATTTAGCTTATTTTAGCTGTATTTTGTATATATATTTTCATACAAATTTAATAACCTCTGTGTATTTTTGTATATAGTTTTATACAAATTTACGATATTTTATGTGTATTTTGTATATTTATATTTATACAAATACACTTTCTTTTACTGGTATTTTGTTTATTATTTTGATACGATTTTTATGTGTATTTTGTATTAATTTTTTTATACGTATTTACTTCATTTTATGTGTATTTTGTATATATTTTTATAGAAATCAACGTTATTTTATGTGTATTCGTATATATATTTTGAAACAAATTTACATTGTTTTATATGTATTTTGCATATCTATTTCAATACAAATTTACCTTACAATATGTGCATTTTTTATATTTATTTTAATACAAATTTTAATATTTTATGTGTATTTTGGTATATATATATTTTTATAAAAAATGCGTTATTTTATGGCTATTTTGCATCTTTATTTTCATACAAATTTACATTATTTTATTAATATTCTGTGTATTTATTTTGATACGATTTTACATTATTCTATTTGAGTTTTGTATTTATTTTTTTATACATATTTACATTATTTAATTAGTATTTTGTATATATATTTGATACAAATTTACGTTATTTTAAGTGTATATGTTTAAATATTTTCATTCAAACTTCCATTATTTTATGTGTATTTTGTATATGTATTTCAATACAAATTTACCTAATTTTATGTGTATTTTGTATATTTATTTTCATACAAATTTAAATTATTTTTGTGTATTTTTGTATATAGTTTCATACAAACAGGTTATTTTATGAGTATTTTGTATATCTATTTTCATACAAATACACATTCTTTTATTGATATTTTGTTTATTTATTTTGACGAGAATTTAAATTATTTAATGTGTATTTTGTATATATATTTTTATACGTATTTACATCATTTCATGTGTATTTTGTATATATATTTCTATAGAAATCTACGTTATATTATGTGTATTCGTATATAGATTTTTAAACAAATTTACACTTTTATGTGTATTTTACATATTTTTTCAATACAAATTTACCTTATTGTATATGCATTTTGTATATTAATTTTAATACAAATTTAATGATTCTATGTGTATTTTTGTATATGTATTTTTATAAAAATATGCTTTATTTTATGGGTATTTTGCATCTTTATTTTCATACAAATCTACGTTATTTTATTGATATTCTGCTCATTCATTTTGATACGATTTGACATTATTCTATGTGTATTTTGTATATATTTTTCATACAAATTTTCGTTATTTTATGTGTATTTGTTTATATATTTTGACACAAATTTACAATATTTTATGGGTATTTTGTATATATATTTCAAAAGAAATTTACCTAGTTTTATGTGTATTTTGAATATCTATTTTCATACAAACCCAAATTATTTTTATGTATTTTTGTAGATATTTCAATACAAATTTTAGTTATGTTATGTGTATTTTGTAAATCTATTTTCATTCAAATATATATTATTTTATTGGTATTTTGTTGATTTATATTGATACGAATTTACATTATTTTATATGTACTTTTTATATATATCTTTATACGCATTTACATTATTTAATATTTATTTTGAATATATAATTTTATACAAATTCATGGTATTTTATGTGTATTTGTATATATATTTTCATATAAATTTACATTAATTTATGTGTATTTTGTACATATATTTCATTTCAAATTTACCTTATTTTATGTTTATTTTGTATGTGTATTTTGTACATTTATATTTATACAAATACACATTCTTTTATTGGTATTTTGTTTATTTATTTTGTTTCGAATTTATATTATTTTATGTGTATTTTGTTTACATTTTTTATACGTATTTACCTAATTTTATGTGTATTTTGTATATATATTTTTTTAGAAATCTACGTTATTTTATGTGTATTCGTAAATATATTTTGAAACAAATTTACATTGTTTTATATATATTTTTGCATATCTCTTTCAATAGAAGTTTACCTTATTGTATGTACATTTTGTATATTTATTTCAATACAAATTTAAATATTTTATGTGTATTTTGGTATATATATTTTAATAAGAATTGCGCTATTTGATGGGAATTTTGCATCTTTATTTTCATACAAATTTACATTATTTTATTAATATTCGGTGTATTTATTTTGATACGATTTTACATTATTCTATTTGTTTTTTGTATATATATATTTTTTTATACATATTTACATTATTTAATGTGTATCTTGCATATATATTTCATACAAATTTATTATCTATTATTTATTTTCATACAAATACAAATTCTTTTCGTTATATTTTGTTTATTTATTTTTAGACGAATTTACATTACTTAATATGTATTTTATTTATATATTTTTATACGTATTTACATAATTTCATGTGTGTTTTGTATATATATTTCTATAGAAATCTACGTTATTTTATGTGTATTCGTATATATATTTTGAAACAAATTTACACTGTTTTATTTGTATTTTGCGTTTTTTTCAATACAAATTTACCTTATTGTATGTGTGCATTTTGTATATTAATTTTAATACAAATTTAATTATTCTATGTGTATTTTTGTATATGTATTTTTAGAAAAAAATATGCTTTATCTTATGGGTATTTTGCATCTTTATTTTCATACAAATTTAAATTATTTTATTGATATTCTGTGTACTTATTTTGATACGATTTTACATTATTCTATGTATAACAAAAATAAATACTGAATACACAAAAATAGATATGCAAAATACATATAAAACAATGTAAATTTGTTTCAAAATATATATACGAATACACATGAAATAAGGTAGATTTCTTTAAAAATATATATACAAAATACACATAAAATTAAGTAAATAAGTATAAAAAAAGTATACAAAATACACATAAAATAATGTAAATTAGTATCAAAATAAATAAACAAAATACCAATAAAAGAATGTGCATTTGTATAAATATATATATATATATATATATATATATATATATATATATATATATATATATATATATATATATATATATATATATATATATATATATATATATATATATATATACAAAATACACATTAAATAATATAAATTTGTTTAAAACTATACAAAATACACATGAAATGATGTAAATACGTATAAAAATATATATACAAAACACACATTAAATAATGTAAATTCGCGTCAAAATAAATAAACAAAATATCAATAAAAGAATGTGTATTTGTATGAAAATAGATATACAAAATACACATAAAATAACCTAAATTTGTATCAAACTTTATACAAAAATACACAAAAATATTTTAAATTTGTATGAAAATAAATATACAAAATACACATAAAATTAGATAAATTTGTATTGAAATACATACACAAAATACACATAAAATAATGTAAATTTGAATGAAAATACATAAACAAATACACTTAAAATAACGTAAATTTTTATTAAAAAATATGTACAAAACACAAATAGAATTATGTAAAATCGTATCAAAATAAATACACAGAATATTAATAAAATAATGTAAATTTGTATGAATATAAAGAGGCAAAATACCCATAAAATAACGCATTTTTTTATTTATAAAAATATATATACCAAAATACACATCAAAAAATTTAATTTGTATTAAAATATATATACAAAAAACACATACAATAAGGTAAATTTGTATTGAAATAGATATGCAAAATACATATAAAACAATGTAAATTTGTTTCAAAATATATATACGAATACACATAAAATAACGTAGATTTCTATAAAAATATATATACAAAATACACATAAAATGAAGTAAATACGTATAAAAAAATGTATACAAAATACACAAAAAAAATAATGTAGATTCGTATGAAAATAAATAAACAAAATACCAATAAAAGAATATGTATCTGTATAAATATAAATATACAAAATACACATAAAATAACGTAAATTTATATAAAACTATATACAAAAAAACACAGAAGTAATTAAATTTGTATGAAAATATATACAAAATACACACAAAATAAGCTAAATTTGAATTGAAATATATATACAAAATACATGAAATAAAGTAAATTTGTATCAAAATATTTATACAAATACACATATAATAACGTAAATTTGTATGAAAATATATAAACAAAATACACATTAAATAATGTAAATACGTATAGAAAAATATGTACAGAATACACATATAATCATGTAATTCGTATCAAAATAAATAAACAAAATACCTATAAAATAATATAAATTTGTATGAGTAAACGTGTATGATGCATATTTTTTCAATACAAATTTACATTATTATATACGCATTTTGTATATTAATTTTAATACAAATTTAATTATTCGATGTGTATTTCTGTATCTGTATTTTTATAAACATATGCTTTATTTTTTGGGTATTTTGCATCTTTATTTTCATACAAATTTACATTATTTTATTGATTTACTACTCATTCATTTTGATACGAATTGACATTATTCTATGTGTATTTTGTATATATTTTTCATACAAATTTACGTTATTTTATGTGTATTTGTTTATATATTTTGACACAAATTTACAATATTTTATGGGTATTTTGTATATACATTTCAAAAGAAATTTACCTAGTTTTATGTGTATTTTGTATATCTATTTTCATACAAACTCAAGTTTGTATACGTATTTTGTAAATTTATTTTCATTCAAATATACATTATTTTATTGGTGTTTTGCTGATTTATATTGATACGAATTTACATTATTTTATATGTACTTTGTATATATATTTTTATACGCTTTTACATTATTTAATATTTATTTTGAATATATATTTTTATACAAATTCATGGTATTTTATGTGTATTTGTATATAAATTTTCATATAAATTTACATTATTTTATGTGTATTTTGTACATATATTTTATTACAAATCTACCTTATTTTATGTTTATTTTGTATGTGTATTTTGTATATTTATATTTATCCAAATACACATTCTTTTATTGGTATTTTGTTTATTTATTTTTCCTACAAATATACATTCTTTTATTGGATTTTTGTTTATTTATTTTGATACGAGTTTAAATTATTTTATGTGGATTTTGTATATATATTTTTCTACGTATTTACATTATTTTATGTGTATTTTGGGTATATATTTTCATAAAAATTTGCCTTATTTTATGTGTTCGTATATATATTTTGAAACAAATTTACATTGTTTTATATGTATTTTGCATATCTATTTCAATACAAATTTACCTTATTGTATGTGCATTTTGTATATTTATTTTAATAAAAATTCAAATATTTTATGTGTGTTTTGGTATATATATTTTTATAAAAAATGCGTTATTTTATGGGTATTTTGCATCTAGTTTTCATACAAATTTACATTATTTTATTAATATTCTGTGTATTTATTTTGATACAATTTTACATTATTCTATTTGTGTTTTAAATATATTTTTTTATACATATACATATTATTTAATGTGAATTTTGTATATATATCTTATACAAATTTACGGTAATTTAAGTGTATTTGTTTATATATTTTCATTCAAATTTACATTATTTTATGTGTATTTTGTATATGTATTTCAATAAAAATTTACCTAATTTTATGTGTTTTGTAAATTTCTTTTCATACAAATTTAAATTATTTTTGTGTAATTTTTTATTTAGTTTTATACAAATTTAGGTTATTTTATGTGTATTTTGAATATCTATTTTCATAGTTATACACATTCTTTTATTGATTTTTTGTTTATTTAGTTTGACGCGAATTTACATCATTTAAAGTGTATTTTGTATATATATTTTTATACGTATTTACATCATTTCATGTGTATTTTGTATATATATATTTCAATAGAAATCTACGTTATTTTATGTGTATTCGTATATAGATTTTGAAACAAATTTACACTATTTTATGTGTATTTTGCATATTTTTTCAATACAAATTTACCTTATTGTATATGCATTTTGTATAATAATTAAAAAAAAAAATTCTATGTATATTTTTGTATATATATTTTTATACATATATGCGTTATTTTTTGGGTATTTTGCATCTTTATTTTCATAGAAATTTACATTATTTTATTGATATACTACTCATTCATTTTGATACGAATTGACATTATTCTATGTGTATTTTGTATATATTTTTCATACAAATTTACGTTATTTTATGTGTATTTGTTTATATATTTTGACACAAATTTACAATATTTTATGGGTATTTTGTATATACATTTCAAAAGAAATTTACCTAGTTTTATGTGTATTTTGTATATCTATTTTCATACAAACTCAAGTTTGTATGTGTATTTTGTAAATTTATTTTCATTCAAATATATATTATTTTATTGGTGTTTTGCTGATTTATATTGATACGAATTTACATTATTTTATATGTACTTTGTATATATATTTTTATACGCTTTTACATTATTTAATATTTATTTTGAATATATATTTTTATACAAATTCATGGTATTTTATGTGTATTTGTATATATATTTTCATATAAATTTATATTATTTTATGTGTATTTTGTACATATATTTTATTACAAATCTACCTTATTTTATGTTTATTTTGTATGTGTATTTTGTATATTTATATTTATCCAAATACACATTCTTTTATTGGTATTTTGTTTATTTATTTTTCCTACAAATATACATTCTTTTATTGGATTTTTGTTTATTTATTTTAATACGAGTTTAAATTATTTTATGTGGATTTTGTATATATATTTTTCTATGTATTTACATTATTTTATGTGTATTTTGGGTATATATTTTCATAAAAATTTGCCTTATTTTATGTGTTCGTATATATATTTTGAAACAAATTTACATTGTTTTATATGTATTTTGCATATCTATTTCAATACAAATTTACCTTATTGTATGTGCATTTTGTATATTTATTTTAATAAAAATTCAAATATTTTATGTGTGTTTTGGTATATATATTTTTATAAAAAATGCGTTATTTTATGGGTATTTTGCATCTAGTTTTCATACAAATTTACATTATTCTATTAATATTCTGTGTATTTATTTTGATACAATTTTACATTATTTTATTTGTGTTTTAAATATATTTTTTTATACATATACATATTATTTAATGTGAATTTTGTATATATATCTTATACAAATTTACGGTAATTTAAGTGTATTTGTTTATATATTTTCATTCAAATTTACATTATTTTATGTGTATTTTGTATATGTATTTCAATAAAAATTTACTTAATTTTATGTGTTTTGTAAATTTCTTTTCATAAAAATTTAAATTATTTTTGTGTAATTTTTTATTTAGTTTTATACAAATTTAGGTTATTTTATGTGTATTTTGAATATCTATTTTCATAGTTATACACATTCTTTTATTGATTTTTTGTTTATTTATTTTGACGAATTTACATTATTTAATGTGTATTTTGTATATATATTTTTATACGTATTTACATCATTTCATGTGTATTTTGTATATATATATTTCAATAGAAATCTACGTTATTTTATGTGTATTCGTATATAGATTTTGAAACAAATTTACACTATTGTATGTGTATTTTGCATATTTTTTCAATACAAATTTACCTTATTGTATATGCATTTTGTATATTAATTTAAAAAAAATTATTATATGTATTTTTGTATATATATATTTATACAAATATGCGTTTTTTTTATTGGTATTTTGCTTCTTTATTTTCATAGAAATTTACATTATTTTATAGATATTCTGTTCATTTATTTTGATACGATTTTACATTATTCTATGTATATTTTGTATAAATTTTTTTATACATTTTTCCTTAATTTAATGTGTATTTTGTATATATATTTTATACAAATTTACGTTACGTTACGTTACGTTACGTTACGTGTATTTGTTGATATATGTTGACAAAAATTTACAATATCTTATGGGTATTTTGTATATATATTTCAAAAGAAATTTACCTAGTTTTATGTGTATTTTGAATATCTATTTTCATACAAATTCAAATTATTTCTGGGTATTTTTTTATATATTTTAATACAAATTTTACTTATGTTATGTGTATTTTGTAAATTTATTTTCATTCAAATAAATATTATTTTATTGGTATTTTGTCGATTTATCTTGATAAGAATTTACATTACTAGAAAATAGATATACAAAATACGCATAAAATAAGCTAAATTTGAATTGAAATATATATACAAAATACATAAAACAATGTAAATTTATATCAAAATATTTATACAAATACACATATAATAACGTAAATTTGTTTAAAAATATATAGACAAAATACAAATTAAATAATGTAAATACGTATAAAAAATATGTACAAAAAACACATATAATCATGTAATTCGTATCAAAATAAATGAACAAAATACCAATAAAATAATATATATTTGCATGAGAAAACATATACAAATAAAATAAAATTAAATTAAATAACGCAAGTTTCTATAAAAATATATGTACAAAAATGTACATTAAATAAAGAAAATTTGCATAAAAAATATATATACAAAAAACACATTAGATAATGTAAATGAGTATAAAAATATGTATAAAAAATACCTATGAAAAAATCTAAATTCGTATTGAATTAAATTAAGAAAATAACTATAAAATAATGTAATTTTCGATGAAAATATATATAGAATATACACATAGAATTACTTAAATACAAATACAAATATACACATAAAATAATTTAAGATTGAATGAAATAAATATACAGAATTCTCATAAAATAAGGTAAATTTGTAATGAAAAATATTAAAAACACATATAAAATAATATAAATTTGTATGAAAATATATATACAAATACACAAAAATAACATGAATTTGTATAAAATTTGTATCAAAATAAATACGAATACACACAATAATATAATGTTAAATTTTATTAAAATATATATACAAAATACACATAAAATAATGTAAATTCGTACCAAAATAAATAAACAAAATACCAATAGAAGAATGTGAATTTGTATCAAAATAAATATACAAAATACACATATATTACGTAAATTTGTATAAAACTATATACAAAAAAAAAGTAATTTAAATTTGTGTGAAAATAGATATACAAAATATATAAAAAATAAACTAAATTTGTATTGAAATATATATAAAAAATACATAAAATAATGTATATTTATATCAAAATAATTAAACAAATACGCATAAAATAACGTAAATTTGTTTTAAAATATATAAACAAAATACACATTAAATAATGTAAATTCGTATCAAAATACATAAACAAAATACTAACAAAACGTGTAAAAATATGTATAGAAAATAAACATGAAATAATCTAAATTCGTATCGAAATAGGTGAACAAAATATCGATAAAATAATATAATTCTGAATGAAAATATATAAAGAAAATACACATAAAATAACGTAAATACAAATAAATATATACACATAAAAAAAATTGAATTTGAATGAAAATAAATATAAAAATAAATATAGAATAAGGCAAATTTGTAATGAAATATATATACAAAATACACATCAAATAATGTAGATGTTTCAAAAAATATATACGAATACACATAAAATAACGTATATTTCTTTAGAAATATATATACAAAATACACATGAAATTATGTAAATACGTTTAAAAATATATACACAAAATACACATTAAATAATGTAGATTCGTGTCAAAATAAATAAACAAAATATCAATAAAAGAATGTGTATTTGTATGAAAATACATATACAAAATACACATAAAATAACGGAAATTTGAATAAAACTATATACAAAAATACACAAAAATAATTTAAATTTGTATGAAAATAGATATACAAAATACACATAAAACTAGGTAAATTTGTATTGAAATACATATACAAAATACACATAAAATAATGTAAATTTTAATGAAAATATATAAATAAATACACTTTAAATAACGTAAATTTGTATAAAATATATATTCAAATACACATTAAATAATGCAAATATGTATGAAATTAGGCAAATTTTTATTGAAATACATATACAAAATACACATAAAAAAATGTAAATTTGTATGAAACTATATAAACAAATACACATAAGATAACGTAAATTTCCATGAAATATATGTACAACATATACATTAAATAATGTAAATATGTCTTAGAATATATATACAAAATACACAGAATAACGTAAAATAGTATCAAAATAAATAAACAGACTATCAATAAAATAATGTAAATTTGCATGAAAATAAAGATGCAAAATACCCATATAATAACGCATATTTGTTTAAAAATATATATACAAAAATACACATAAAATAATTAAATTTGTATCAAAATAAATATACAAAAGACACATACAATAAAAAAAAAATTGTATTGAAACAGATATGCGAAATACACATAAATAATGTAAATTTGTATCAAAATACATATACGAATACACATAAAATAGAGTAAATTTCTATAAAAATATATATTAAAAATACATATAAAATTATGTAAATATGTATATATATATATATATATATATATATATATATATATATATATATATATATATATATATATATATATATATATATATATATATATATATATATATATATATATATATATATATATATATATATATATATATATATATATATATATATATATATATATATATATATATATATATATATATATATATATATATATATATATATATATATATATATATATATATATATATATATATATATATATATATATATATATATATATATATATATATATATATATATATATATATATATATATATATATATATATATATATATATCAAAATCAATATAAACAAAATATAAATAAACGTACAAAATTTTTATGTTTTATGTGTATTTTGTACATGTATTTATATATTTTGAAACAAATTTACATTGTTTATATGTATTTTGCATATCTATTTTTGTGTATTCTGTATTTATTTTTGTTACACATAGAATAATGTAAAATCGTATCAAAATAAGTACACAGAATATCAATAAAATAATTTAAATTTGTATGAAAATAAAGATGCAAAATACCCATAAAATAAAGCATATTTTTTTTTAAAAATACATATACAAAAATGCACTTAGAATAATTAAATTCGTATTAAAATTAATATACAAAATGCACATACAATAAGGTAAATTTGAATTGAAAAAAAAAACGCAAAATACACATAAAACAGTGTAAATTTGTTTAAAAATATATATACGAATACACATAAAATAACGTTGATTTCTATTGGAATATATACACAAAATACACATGAAATGATGCAAATACGTATAAAATATATATACAAAATACACATTAAATACTGTAAATTCGCGTCAAAATAAATAAACAAAAAATCAATAAAAGAATGTGTATTTGTATGAAAATAGATATACAAAATACACATAAAATAACCTAAATTTGTATCAAACTATATACAAAAATACACAAAAATATTTTAAATTTGTATGAAAATAAATATACAAAATACACATAAAATTAGGTAAATTTGTATTGAAATACATATACAAAATACACATAAAATAATGTAAATTTGAATGAAAAGACAAACAAATACACTTAAAATTACGTATATTTGTATAAAAAAATATATACAAAAGACAAACAGAATAATGTAAAATCGTATCAGAATAGATACACAGAATATTAATAAAATAATGTAAATTTGTATGAAAATAAAGAGGCAAAATACCCATAAAATAACGCATTTTTTTTATTTATAAAAATATATATACCAAAATACACATAAAAAAAAAATTGTATTAAAATAAATATATAAAAAACACATACAATAAGGTAAATTTGTATTGAAATAGATATGCAAATACATATAAAACAATGTAAATTTGTCTCAAAATATATATACGAATACACATAAAATAACGTAGATTTCTATAAAAATATATATACAAAATACACATAAAATGAGGTAAATACGTATAAAAAATGTATACAAAATACACATAAAATAATGTAAATTCGTATCAAAATAAATATACAAAATACCAATAAAAGAATGTGTATTTGTATAAATATAAATATACAAAATACACACAAATACACATAAAATACCATGAATTTGTATAAAAATATATATTCAAAATAAATATTAAATAATGTAACAGCGTATAAAAATATATATAAAAAGTACATATAAAATAATGTAAATTCGTATCAATATAAATCAAGAAAACACCATTAAAATAATATATATTTGAATGAAAAAAAATTTACAAAATACACATAACATAACTAAAATTTGTATTAAAATATATACAAAAATACATAGAAATAATTTGAGTTTGTATGAAAATAGATATACAAAATACACATAAAACTAGGTAAATTTCTTTTGAAATGTATATACAAAATAGCCATAAAATATTGTAAATTTGGGTCAAAATATATAAACAAATACACATAAAATAACGTAAATTTGTATGAAAAATATATACAAAATACACATAGAATAATGTCAATTCGTATCAAAATGAATGAGCAGAATATCAATAAAATAATGTAAATTTGTATGAAAATAAAGATGCAAAATACCCAAAAAATAAAGCATATGTTTATAAAAATACAGATACAAAAATACACATCGAATAATTAAATTTGTATTAAAATTAATATACAAAATGCGTATATAATAAGGTAAATTTGTATTGAAAAAATATGCAACATACACGTTTACTCATACAAATTTATATTATTTTATTGCTATTTTGTTTATTTATTTTGATACGAACATGATTATATGTGTAATTTGTACATTTTTTTATACGTATTTCCATTATTTAATGTGTATTTTGTTTATATATTTTCATACAAATTTATGTTATATGTGTATTTGTATAAATATTTTTATACAAATTTACTTTATTTCATGTATTTTGTATATATATTTCAATTCAAATTTACCTTATTTTGTGTGTATTTTGTATATATTTTCATACAAATTTAATTACTTCTGTGTATTTATGTATAGTTTTATATAAGTTTACGTTATTTATGTGTATTTTGTATATTTATATTTATACAAATACACATTCTTTTATTGGTATTTTGTTTATTTATTTTGATGCAATTTACATTATTTTATGTGTATTTTATACATTTTTATACGTATTTACTTCATTTATAGTATTTTGTATATATATATATATATATATATATATATATATATATATATATATATATATATATATATATATATATATATATATATATATATATATATATATATATATATATATATATATATATATATATATATATATATATATATATATTATATAGTCGTATACATATTTTGAAATAAATTTACATTGCTTTATATGTATTTTGCATATCTATTTCAATACAAATTTACCTTATTGTATGTGTTTTTTATATATTTATTTTAATACATATCTAATTTTTTATGTGTATTTTGGTATATATATTTTTATAAATAAAAAAAAATCGTTATTTTATTGGTATTTTGCCTCTTTATTTTCATACAAATTTACATTATTTTATTAATATTCTGTGTATTTATTTTGATACGATTTTACATTATTCTATTTGTGTTTTGTATATATTATTTTATACAAATTTAAGTTATTTTAAGGGTATTTGTTTATGTATTTTCATTCAAATTTACACTATTTTATGTGTATTTTGTATATGTATTTCCATACAAATTTACCTAATTTTATGTGTATTTTGTATATTTATTTTCATACAAATTTAAAATATTTTTGTGTATTTTTTGTATATAGTTTGATACAAATATAGGTTATTTTATGTGTATTTTGAATATCTATTAAATATATATACAAAATACATATGAAATTATGTAAATACGTATAAATATATATATATACAAAATACATATGAAATAATGTAAAATCGTGTCAAAATAAATAAACAAAATATCATGAAAAGAATGTGTATTTGTATGAAAATAGATAATAGATAATAAATTTGTATAAAATATATATGCAAGATACACATTAATTAATGTAAATATATATAAAAAAGTATATACAAAAAAACAAATAGAATAATGTAAAATCGTATCAAAATAAATACACCGAATATCAATAAAATAATGTAAATATGTATGAAAATAAAGATGCAAAATTCTCATAAAATAGCGCATTTCTTATAAAAATATATATACCAAAATACACATAAAATATTTAAATTTGTATTGAAATAAATATACAAAATGCACATACAATAAGGTAAATTTGTATTGAAAGAGATATGCAAAAATACATATAAAACAATGTAAATTTGTTTCAAAATATATATACGAATACAAATAAAAAACCTAGATTTCTATAAAAATATATATACAAAATACTCATAAAATTAAGTAAATACGTATAAAAAAATGTATTCAAAATACACATAAAATAATGTAGATTCGAATTAAAAAAATAAAAAAATACCAATAAAAGAATGTGTATTTGGATAAATATAAATATACAAAATACACATACAAAATAAACATAAAATAAGGTAGATTTGTTAAAAAATATATGTGCAAAATTCACATACAATAATGTAAATTTATATGAACATAAAATTTATAAATATATTTTTATAGAAATTTGCGTTATTTTATGTATATAGTTTTATATAAATTTACGTTAATTTATGTGCATTTTGTATATTTATATTTATACAAATACACATTCTTTTATTGGTATATTGTTTATTTACATTTATACGAATTTACATTATTTTATGTGTATTTTGTATACATTTTTTTATACGTATTTACTTAATTTTATGTGTATTTTGTATATATATTTTTATAGAAATCTACGTTATTTTATGTGTATTCGTATATAAATTTTGAAACAAATTTACATTATTTTGTATGTATTTTGCATATCTATTTCAATACAAATTTACCTTATTGTATGTGCATTTTGTATATTTTTTTTTAATACAAGTTCAAATATTTTATGTGTATTTTTATATCAATAATTAAAAAAAAAATGCGTTATTTTATAGGTATTTTGCATCTTAATTTTCATTTTATATGTACTTTGTATATATATTTTTATACGCTCTTACATTATTTAATATTTATTTTGAATATATATTTTTATACAAATTCATGGTATTTTATGTGTATTTGTATATATATTTTCATATAAATTTACATTATTGTATGTGAATTTTGTACATATATTTTATAACAAATCTACCTTATTTTATGTTTATTTTGTATGTGTATTTTGTATATTTATATTTATCCAAATACACATTCTTTTATTGGTATTTTTTTATTTTTTTAATTCGAATTTACATTATTTTATGTGTATTTTGAATACATTTTTTTATACGTATTTACTTAATTTTATGAGTATTTTGTATATATATTTTTATAGAAATCTAGGTTTTTTATTTGTATTCGTATATATATTTTGAAACAAATTTACATTGTTTTATATGTATTTTTGCATATCTCTTTCAATACAAATTTACCTTATTGTATGTGCATTTTGTATATTTATTTCAATACAAATTTAAATATTTTATGTGTATTTTGGTATATATATTTTTATAAGAAATGCGCTATTATTTTAGAATTTTGCATCTTTATTTTCATACATATTTACATTATTTTATTGATATTCGGTGTATTTATTTTGATACGATTTTACATTATTCTATTTGTTTTTTGTATATACTTTTTTATATATATTTACATTAATTAATGTGTATCTTGCATATATTTTATACAAATTTATTATCTATTATCTATTTTCATACAAATACACATTCTTTTCATGATATTTTGTTTATTTATTTTGACACGATTTTACATTATTTCATATGTATTTTGTATATATATTTTTATACGTATTTACATAATTTCATATGTATTTTGTATATATATTTAATAGATATTCAAAATACACATAAAATAACCTATATTTGTATCAAACTATATACAAAAAATACACAAAAATATTTTAAATTTGTATGAAAATAAATATACAAAATACACATAAAATTAGGTAAATTTGTATGGAAATACATATACAAAATACACATAAAATAGTGTAAATTTGAATGAAAATACATAAACAAATACACTTAAAATAACTTAAATTTGTATAAAATAATATATACAAAACACAAATAGAATAATGTAAAATCGTATCAAAATAAATACACAGAATATTAATAAAATAATGTAAATTTGTATGAAAATAAAGAGGCAAAATACCAATAAAATAACGCATTTTTTTTTATTTATAAAAATATATATACCAAAATACACATAAAAAAATTAGATATGTATTAAAATAAATATATAAAAAACACATACAATAAGGTAAATTTGTATTGAAATAGATATGCAAAATACATATAAAGCAATGTAAATTTGTTTCAAAATATGTATACGAATACACATAAAATAACGTAGATTTCTATAAATAAATATATATATATATATATATATATATATATATATATATATATATATATATATATATATATATATATATATATATATATATACAAAATAAAAGAATGTTATAAATATAAATATACAAAATACACATAAAATAACGTAAATTTATATAAAACTATACATAAATACACAGAAGTAATTAAATTTGTATGAAAATATATACAAAATACACACAAAATAAGGTAAATTTGAACTGAAATATATATACAAAATACATGAAATAAAGTAAATTTGTATAAAAATATTTATTCAAATACACATATAATAACATAAATTTGTATGAAAATATATAAACAAAATACACATTAAATAATGGAAATACGTATAAAAAAATGTGTACAAATTACACATATAATCATGTAATTCGTATCAAAATAAATAAACAAAATAGCAATAAAATAATATAAATTTGTATGAGCAAAACGTGTATGTTGCATATTTTTTCAATACAAATTTACCTTATTATATACGCATTTTGTATATTAATTTTAATACAAATTTAATTATTCGATGTGTATTTTTGTATCTGTATTTTTATAAACATATGCTTTATTTTTTGGGTATTTTGCATCTTTATTTTCATACAAATTTACATTATTTTATTGATATTCTGCTCATTCATTTTGATACGAATTGACATTATTCTATGTGTATTTTGTATATATTTTTCATACAAATTTACGTTATTTTATGTGTATTTGTTTATATATTTTGACCCAAATTTACAATATTTTATGGCTATTTTGTATATACATTTCAAAAGAAATTTACCTAGTTTTATGTGTATTTTGTATATCTATTTTCATACAAACTCAAATTATTTCTATGTATTTTTGTATATATTTTAATACAAATTTTAGTTATGTTATGTGTATTTTGTAAAAAAAATTTCATTCAAATATATATTATTTTAATGGTGTTTTCTTGATTTATATTGATACGAATTTACATTATTTTATATGTACTTTGTATATATATTTTTATACGCTGTTACATTATTTAATATTTATTTTGAATATATATTTTTATACAAATTCATGGTATTTTATGTGTATTTGTGTGTATTTTGTATATTTATATTTATACAAATACACATTCTTTTATTGGTATTTTGTATATTTATTTTGATACGAATTTACATTATTTTATGTGTATTTTGTATACATTTTTTATACGTATTTACCTCATTTTATGTGTATTTTGTATATATATTTTTATAGAAATCTACGTTATTTTATGTGTATTCGTATATATATTTTGAGACAAATTTACATTGTTTTATATGTATTTGCATATCTATTTCA
The DNA here is from genome assembly GCF_024679095.1 of Eriocheir sinensis. Taxonomy (NCBI): domain Eukaryota; kingdom Metazoa; phylum Arthropoda; class Malacostraca; order Decapoda; family Varunidae; genus Eriocheir; species Eriocheir sinensis. Next base: position 297,404 of record NW_026110507.1, read on the forward strand.
ATACAAATTTACCTTATTGTATGTGTTTTTTATATATTTATTTTAATACAATTTTTTTTTTATGTGTATTTTGGTATATATATTTTTATAAATAAAAAAATGCGTTATTTTATGGGTATTTTGCCTCTTTATTTTCATACAAATTTACATTATTTTATTAATATTCTATGTATCTATTCTGATACGATTTTACATTATTCTGTTTGTCTTTTGTATATATTTTTTTATACAAATATACGTAATTTTAAGTGTATTTGTTTGTCTTTTCATTCAAATTTACATTATTTTATGTGTATTTTGTATATGTATTTCAATACAAATTTACCTAATTTTATGTGTATTTTGTATATTTATTTTCATACAAATTTAAAATATTTTTGTGTATTTTTGTATATAGTTTGATACAAATTTAGGTTATTTTATGTGTATTTTGTATATCTATTTTCATACAAATACACATTCTTTTATTGATTTTTTGTTTATTTATTTTGACGCGAATTTACAGTATTTAATGTGTATTTTGTATATATATTTTTATACGTATTTGCATCATTTCATGTGTATTTTGTATATATATTCCTATAGAAATCAACGTTATTTTATGTGTATTCGTATATATATTTTTAAACAAATTTACACTGTTTTATGTGTATTTTGCGTTTTTTTTTTCAATTCAAATTTACCTTATTGTATGTGCATTTTGTATATTAATTTTAATACGAATTTAATTATTCTAAGTGCATTTTTGTATATGTATTTTTTTAAAAAAATATGCTTTATTTTATGGGTATTTTGCATCTTTATTTTCATACAAATTTAAATTATTTTATTGATATTCTGTGTACTTATTTTGATACGATTTTACATTATTCTATGTGTAACAAAAATAAATACAGAATACACAAAAATAGATATGCAAAATACATATAAACAATGTAAATTTGTTTCAAAATATATAAATACATGTACAAAATACACATAAAAACATGTAAATTTGTACGTTCTTTTATCGGAATTTTGTTTATTGATTTTGATACGAATTTTCATTATTTTAGGTGTATTTGATATATATATATATATATATATATATATATATATATATATATATATATATGTATATATATATATATATATATATATATATATATATGTATATATATATATATATATATATACATATATATATATATATATATATATATATATATATATATATATATATATATATATATATATATATATATATATATATATATATATATATATATATATATATATATATTTATATATATATATATATATATATATATATATATATATATATATATATATATATATATGATACAAATATATATATATATATATATATATATATTTATATATCTGTTTCAATACAAATTTTTTTTTATTGTATGTGTCTTTTGTATATTTATTTTGATACAAATTTAATTATTTTATGTGTATTTTTGTATATATATTTTTAAACAAATATGCGTTATTATATGGGTATTTTGCATCTTTATTTTCATGCAAATTTACATTATTTTATTGATAGTCTGTTTATTTATTTTGATACTATTTTACGTTATTCTGTGTATTTTGTATATATATTCTAAGACATATTTACATTATTTAATGTATATGTTGTACATATATTTCATGGAAATTTACGTTATCTTATGTGTATTTGTTTATATAGTTTCATACAAATTTACATTTTTTTATGAGTATTTTGTATATGTATTTCAATAAAAATTTGCCTAATTTCATACATATTTGCATTATTTAATGTGTATTTGAATATATATTTTATACAAATTTACGTTATTTAAAGTGTATTTATTTATATATTTTCATTAAAATTTACATTATTTTATGTGTATTTTGTATATGTATTTCAATACAAATTTACCTAGTTTTATGTGTATTTTGTATATCTATTTTCATACAAATTTAAATTATTTTTGTGTATTTTTGTATATAGTTTTATTCAAATTTCCGTTATTTTATGTGTATTTTGTATATGTATTTTCATACAAATACACATTCTTTTATTGATATTTTGTTTATTTATTTTGACACGAATCTACATTATTTAATGTGTATTTTGTGTATATATTTTTAAACGTATTTACATAATTTCATGTGTATTTTGTATATATATTTCTAAAGAAATATACGTTATTTTATGTGTATTCGTATATATTTTTTGAAACATCTACATTATTTGATGTGTATTTTGTATATATATTTCATTACAAATTTGCCTTATTCTATATTTATTTTTATATTTATTTTCATTCAAATTCAATTTTTTTTATGTGTATATATTTATTTGTATTTACGTTATTTTATGTGTATTTTCTTTATATATTTTCATTCAGAATTATATTATTTTATCGATATTTTGTTCACCTATTTCGATACGAATTTAGATTATTTCATGTTTATTTTCTATACATATTTTTACACGTTTTGTTAGTATTTTGTTTATGTATTTTGATACGAATTTACATTATTATATGTGTATTTTGTATATATTTTGTATACGTATTTTCATTATTTAATGTGTATTTTGTTTATATATTTTAAAACAAATTTACGTTATTTTATGCGTATTTGTTTAATTATTTTGATATAAATATACATTATTTTATGTATTTTTTATATATATTTCAATACAAATTTAGTTTATTTTTTATATATTTTGTATATCTATTTTCACACAAATTTAAATTACTTTTTTTTTGTATATAGTTTTATACAAATTTACGTAATATATGTGTATTTTGTATATTTATTTTGATACAAATTCACATTCTTCTATTGGTATTTTGTTTATTTATTTTGGTACGAATTTACATTATTTTATGTGTATTTTGTATATATATTTTAATAAAATTTAACATTATATTATTGTGTGTATTCGTATTTATTTTGATACAAATTTTATACAAATTCATGTTATTTTTGTGTATTTGTATATATATTTTCATACAAATTTATATTATTTTATATGTGTTTTTAATATTTTTCATTACAAATTTACCATATTTTATGAGAATTCTGTATATTTATTTCATTCAATCTTAAATTATTTTATGTGTATATTTGTATTTGTATTTAAGTAATTCTATGTGTATATTCTATATATATTTTCATCGAAAATTACATTATTTTATAGTTATTTTCTTAATTTAATTCAATACGAATTTAGATTTTTTCATAGGTATTTTTTATACATATTTTTATACTCATTTACATTATCTAATGTGTTTTTTGTATATATACTTTTATGCAAATTTTCTTTATTTAATGTACATTTTTGTACATATATTTTTATAGAAACTTGCGTTATTTAATTTAATTTTATTTTATTTGTATATGTTTTCTCATGCAAATATATATTATTTTATTGGTATTTTGTTCATTTATTTTGATACGAATTACATGATTATGTGTTTTTTGTACATATTTTTTATACGTATTTACATTATTTAATTTGTATTTTGTCTATATATTTTTAAACAAATTTACGTTATTATATGTGTATTTGTATAAATATTTTGATATAAATTTACATTGTTTTATGTATTTTGTATATATATTTCAATTCAAATTTAGCTTATTTTATGCGTATTTTGTATATCTATTTTCACACAAATTTAATTACTTTTGAGTATTTTTCTATATAGTTTTATATAAATTTACGTTATTTTATGTGTATTTTGTATATTTATATTTATACAAATACACGTTCTTTTATTAGTATTTTGCTTATTTATTTTGATACGAGTTTACGTTATTTTATGTGTATTTTGTATACCTTTTTTTATTCGTATTTATTTCATTTTATGTGTATTTTGTATATATATTTTCATATAAATCTACGTTATTTTATGTGTACTCGTATATATATTTTGAAACAAATTTACATTGTTTTATATGTATTTTGTATTTCTATTTCAATATAAATTTACCTTATTGTATGTGCATTTTGTATATTTATTTTAAAACAAATTCAGTTATTTTATGTGGTTCTTGGTATATATATTTTTATAAAAAAATGCGTTATTTTATGGGTATTTTGCATCTTAATTTTCATACAAATTTTGATACGATTTTACATTATTCTATTTGTGTTTTGTATATATTTTTTTTATACATATTTATATTATTTAATGTGTATTTCGTATATATATTTTATAGAAAGTTACGTTATTTTAAAGATATTTGTTTATATATTTTCATTCAAATTTACATTATTTTAGGTGTATTTTGTAAATGTATTTCAATACAAATTACCCTAATTTTACGTGTATTTTGTATATTTATTTTCATACAAATTTAAATTACTTTTGTGTATTTTAGTATATAGTTTTATACAAATATAGGTTATTTTATGTGTATATTGTATATCTATCTCCAAACAAATACACATTCTTTTATTGATATTTTGTTATTTATTTTGACGCGAATTTACATTATTTAATGTGTATTTTGCATATATATTTTTTTACGTATTTACATCATTTCATGTGTATTTTGTATATATATTTCTATAGAAATATACGTTGATTTATAAGTATTCGAATACTGATTTTGAAACAAATTTACACTGTTTTATGTGTATTTTGCATATTTTTTCAATACAAATTTACCTTATAGTATATGCATTTTGTATAATAATTTTAATACAAATTTAATTATTCTATGTGTATTATTGTATATGTATTTTTATAAAAATATGATTTATTTTTAGGGTATTTTGCATCTTTATTTTCATACAAATCTATATTATTTTATTGATATTCTGTGTATTGATTTTGATTCGATTTTACATTATTCTATATGTATTTTAAATATATATTTTATACAAATGTACGTTACTTTATGTGTATTTGTTTTCATTTCATACAAATTTACATTATTTTATGTGTATTTTGTATATGTATTTAAATACAAATTTACTTTATTGTATGTGCATTTTGTATATTTATTTTAATACAAATTTAATTATTTTATATGTATTTTTTTATATATATTTTTATATAAATATGCGTTATTATATAAGTATTTTGCAACTTTATTTTCATACAAATTTATATTATTTTATTGATAATCTGTTTATTTATTTTGATACGATTTAACATTATTCTATGTGTATTTTGTATATATATTTTTATACAAATTTACATCATTTAATGTATATTTTGTATATATATTTTATCCAAATTTACGTTATTTTATGTGTATTTGTTTATATATTTTCATTCAAATTTACATTATTTTATGTGTTTTTTGTATGTATTTCAATACAAATTTGCCTAATTTTATGTATATTTTGCACATCTATTTTCAAACAAATTTAAATTATTTTTGTGTATTTTTGTATATATATTTTTTTTTCAAATTTTAGTTATTTTATTTGTATTTTGTATATATATTTTCCTGCAAATATACATTCTTTTATTGGAATTTTATTGATTTATTTTGATTCGAATTTACATTACTTAATGTGTATTTTGTATATATTTTTTTCAACGTATTTACATTATTTTATGTGTATTTTGTATATACATAATTTCAAAAAAAATTTCGTTATTTTATTGTGTGTATTCGTATATATTTTGATACAAATTTTATACAAATTGATGTTATTTTATGTGTATTTGAATATATATTTTCATATAAATTTACATTATTTTTTGTGTATTTTTACATATATTTCATTACAAATTTACCTTATTTTATTTTTATTTTATATATTCATTTCATGCAATTTTAAAATATTTTATGTTTATATATGTATTTGTATTTAGGTTATTTTATGTGTATTTTCTATATATATTTTCATCCAAAATTACATTATTTTATTGGTATTTTGATAATTTAATTCGATTCGAATTTAGATTATTTCAAAGGTATTTTGTATACATGTTTTTATACGCATTTACATTATTTAATGTCTGTTTTGTATATATATTTATTTGCAAATTTACTTTATTTTATGTGCATTTTTGTACATATATTTTTAAAGAAATTAGTGTTATTGTGTGTGTATTTTGTATATGTTTTCTCATACAAATTTACATTATATTATTGGTATTTTGTTTATTTATTTTGATACGAATTACATGATTATATATGTATTTTGTATATATATTTTTATACGTATTTACATTATTTAATGTGTATTTTGTTTATGTGTTTTTATACAAATTTACGTTATTATATGTGTATTTGTATAAATATTTTGATACAAATTTACATTATTTGATGTATTTTGTATATATATATTTCAATTCAAATTTAGCTTATTTTATGTGTATTTTGTATATCTATTTTCATACAAATTTAACTACTTTTGTGTATTTTTGTATATAGTTTTATATAAATTTACGTTATTTTATGTGTATTTTGTATATTTATATTTATACAAATACACATTCTTTTATTGGTATTTTGTTTATTTATTTTGATACGAATTTACATTATTTTATGTGTATTTTGTATACATTTTTTTATACGTATTTACTTCATTTTATGTGTATTTTGTATATATATTTTTATAGAAATCTGCGTTATTTTATGTGTATTCGTATATATATTTTGAAATAAATTTACATTGTTTTATATGTATTTTGCATATCTATTTCAGTTTATATTTACCTTATTGTATGTGCATTTTGTATATTTATTTTAATACAAATGTAAATTTATTTATGTGCATTTTAGTATATATATTTTTATAAAAAAAATGCGTTATTATATGGGTATTTTGTTTCTTTATTTTCATAGAAATTTACATTATTTTATTAATATTCTGTGTATTTATTTTGATACGACTTTACATTATTCTATTTGGGTTTTGTATATATTTTTTTATACATATTTACATTATTTAATGTGTATTTTGTATATATATTTTATACAAATTTACGTTATTTTAAGTGTATTTGTTAATGTATTTTCATTCAAATTTACATTATTTTATGTGTATTTTGTATATGTATTTCAATACAAATTTACCTAATTTTATGTGTATTTTGTATATTTATTTTCAAACAAATTTAAATTATTTTTGTGTATTTTTGTATATAGTTTTATACAAATTTACGTTATTTTATGTGTATTTTGTATATCTATTTTCATACAAATACATATTTTGTTTATTTATTTTGATACGAATTTACATTATTTAATGTCTATTTTGTATATATTTGTATAAATAGTTTGATACAAATTTACATTATTTTATGTATTTTGTATATATATTTCAATTCAAATTCAGCCTATTTTAAGTGTATTTTGTATATCTATTTTTATACAAATTTAATTACTTTTGTGTATGTTTTTGTAAGTTTTATACAAATTTACGTTATTTTATGTGTATTTTGTATATTTATATTTATACAAATACTCATTCTTTTATTGGTATTTTGTTTATCTATTTTGATACCAATTTACATTATTTTATGTGTATTTTGTATACATTTTTTTAAACGCATTTATTGAATTTTATGTGTTTTTTGTATATATATTTTATAGAAATCTAAGTTATTTTGTGTATTCGTATATATATATTTTGAAACAAATTTACATTGTATGTATTTTGCAAATCTATATCAATACAAATTTACCTTAATGAATGTGCATTTTGTATATTTATTTTAATACAAATTTAAATATTTTATGTGTATTTTGGTATATATATATATTTTATAAAAAATGCGTTATTTTATGGGTCTTTTGCAACTTTATTTTCATACAAATTTATATTATTTTATTAATATTCTGTGTATTTATTTTGATACGATTTTACACTATTCTATTTGTGTTTTGTATAAATTTTTTTCATACATATTTGCATTATTTAATGTGTATTTGAATATATATTTTATACAAATTTACGTTATTTAAAGTGTATTTATTTATATATTTTCATTAAAATTTACATTATTTTATGTGTATTTTGTATATGTATTTCAATACAAATTTACCTAGTTTTATGTGTATTTTGTATATCTATTTTCATACAAATTTAAATTATTTTTGTGTATTTTTGTATATAGTTTTATTCAAATTTCCGTTATTTTATGTGTATTTTGTATATGTATTTTCATACAAATACACATTCTTTTATTGATATTTTGTTTATTTATTTTGACACGAATCTACATTATTTAATGTGTATTTTGTGTATATATTTTTAAACGTATTTACATAATTTCATGTGTATTTTGTATATATATTTCTAAAGAAATATACGTTATTTTATGTGTATTCGTATATATTTTTTGAAACATCTACATTATTTGATGTGTATTTTGTATATATATTTCATTACAAATTTGCCTTATTCTATATTTATTTTTATATTTATTTTCATTCAAATTCAATTTTTTTATGTGTATATATTTATTTGTATTTACGTTATTTTATGTGTATTTTCTTTATATATTTTCATTCAGAATTACATTATTTTATCGATATTTTGTTCACCTATTTCGATACGAATTTAGATTATTTCATGTTTATTTTCTATACATATTTTTACACGTTTTGTTAGTATTTTGTTTATGTATTTTGATACGAATTTACATTATTAAACGTGTATTTTGTATATATTTTGTATACGTATTTTCATTATTTAATGTGTATTTTGTTTATATATTTTAAAACAAATTTACGTTATTTTATGCGTATTTGTTTAATTATTTTGATATAAATATACATTATTTTATGTATTTTTTATATATATTTCAATACAAATTTAGTTTATTTTTTATATATTTTGTATATCTATTTTCATACAAATTTAAATTACTTTTTTTTTGTATATAGTTTTATACAAATTTACGTAATATATGTGTATTTTGTATATTTATTTTGATACAAATTCACATTCTTCTATTGGTATTTTGTTTATTTATTTTGGTACGAATTTACATTATTTTATGTGTATTTTGTACATATATTTTTATACGTATTTACATCGTTTTATGAGTATTTTTTATATATATTTTTATAGAAATTTACGTTTTTTTTATGTTTATTCGTATATATATTTTGTAGCAAATTTACATTGTTTGATGTTTGTTTTGCTTATCTATTTCAATACAAATTTACCATATTGTATGTGTATTTTGTATATATATTTTAATACAAATTTAATTATTTGATGTGTTTTTTTTTAATATATATTTTTATAAAAATATGCTTTTTTATGAGTATTTTGCATCTTTATTTTCATACAATTTTACATTATTTTATTGATATTCTGTGTATTTATGTTGATACGATTTTACATTGTTCTATGTGTATTTTGTATATATTTTATTTTACATATTTACATTATTTAATGAGCATTTTCTATATATGTTTTATACATATATACGATACTTTATGTCTATCTGTTTATATAAATTCATACAAATTTACATTATCTTTTATGTATTTTGTATATGTATTTCAATACAAATTTATCTAATTTTATGTGTATTTTGTATTTCTATTTTCTTACAAATTGAAAAATTTTTTGTGTATTTTTGTATGTATTTTTATACAAATGTTAGTTATTTTATATATTATTTTGTATATTTATTTTCCTACATATATACATTCTTTTATTGAAATTTAGTTTATTGAATATGATACGAATTTACATTATTTTAGGTGTATTTTGTATATATATTTTTATTCGTATTTACATCATTTTATGTGTTTTTTTTAAATATATTTTCATAGAAATTTACTTTATTTTATGTGTTTTCGTATACATATTTTAATTCAAATTTACATTATTTGGTGTGTATTTTGCATATATATTTCAATACAAATTTATCTTATTGTATGTGCATTTTGTATATTTATTTTAATAAAAATTTAATTATTTTATGTGTATTTTTGTATATATATTTTTATACAAATATGCGTTATTTTATGGGTATTTTGCATCTTTATTTTCATAGAAATTTATATTATTTTACTGATATTCTGTTCACTTATTTTGATACGATTTTACATTATTCAATGTGTATTTTGTATATATATTTTTATACACTTTTCCATTATTTAATATATATTTTGTATATATATTTTATACAAATTTACGTTATTTTTTGTGTATTTGTTGATATATTTTGACAAAAATTTACAATATTTTATGGGTATTTTGTATATAAAGTAAACTTATATTAAAAGAGATATGCAAAAATACATATAAAACAATGTAAATTTGTTTCAAAATATATATACGAATACACATAAAATAGCGTAGATTTCTATTAAAATATATATACAAAATACACATAAAATTAAGTAAATACGTATAAAAATAGATATACAAAATACACATAGAATAATGTAAAATTGTTTCAAAAAAAAATATATATAAATAAAATAATGTAAATTTGTATGAAAATAAAGATGCAAAATACCCATAAAATAAAGCATATTTTTTTAAAAATACATATACAAAAAAAACATATAGCATAATTAAATTTGTATTAAAATTAATATACAAAATGCATATACAATAAGGTAAATTTGTATTGAAAAAATATGAAAAATACACATAAAACAGTGTAAATTTATTTCAAAATCTATTTACGAATACTCATAAATCAACGTAGCTTTCTATAGAAATATATATACAAAATACACATCAAATGATGTAAACACGTATAAAAATATATATATAAAATACACATTTAATAATTTAAATTCGCGTCAAAATAAATAAACAAAATATTAATAAAAGAATGTGTATTAGTATGAAAATAGATATACAATATACACATAAAATCACCTAAATTTGTATAAAACTATATACAAAAATACACAAAACTAATTTTATTTTGTATGAAAATAAATATACAAAATACACATAAAATTAGGTAAATTTGTATTGAAATACATTTACAAAATACACATAAAATAATGTAAATTTGAATGAAAATATATAAACAAATACACTTAAAATAACGTATATTTGAATAAAATATATATAAAAAATACACATTAAATAATGGAAATATGTATAAAAAAATATATACAAAACACAAATAGAATAATATAAAATCGTATCAAAATAAATACACAGAATATTAATAAAATAATGGAAATTTGTATGAAAATTAAGATGCAAAATACCCATAAAATAACGCATTTTTTATAAAAATATATATACCAAGACACACATAAAATATTTGAATTTGTATTAAAATAAATATACAAAATGCACATACAATAAGGTAAATTTGTATTGAAATAGATATGCAAAATACATATAAAACCATGTAAATTTTTTTCAAAATATATATACGAATACACATAAAACAACGTAGATTTCTATGAAAATAAATATACAAAATACACATAAAATGAATAAATACGTATAAAAAAAGGTATACAAAATACACATAAAATAATGTAAACTCGTATGAAAATAAATAAAGATAATACTAATAAAAGAATGTGTATTGTATAAATATAAATATACAAAATACAAATAAAATTACGTAAATTTATATAAAACTATATGCAAAAATACACAACAGTCACAACATTTGTGTGAAAATAGATATACAAAATACATGTGTATTTTGTATATTTATTTTCATTCAAATTGAAATTACTTTTGTTTATTTTTTTATATATTTTCATACAAATTTTCGTTATCTTATGTGTATTTTGTATATTTATTTTTTCTACAAATATACGTTCTTTTATCTGAATTTTTTTTATCGAATTTGAAACGAATCTACCTTATTTTGTATATCTATTTTCATACAAATTAAAATACTTCTGTGTATTTTTGTATATAGTTTTATATAAATTTAAGTAATTTTATGTGTATTTTGTATATTTATATTTATACAAATACACATTCTTTTATTGGTATTTTTTTTATACGAATTTACATTATTTTATGTGTATTTTGTATACATTTTTTTATACGTATCTACTTCATTTTATATGTATTTTGTATATATATTTTTATAGTAATCTACGTTATTTTATGTGTATTCGTATATATATTCTGAAACAAATTTACATTGTTTTATATGTATTTTCCATATCTATTTCAATACAAATTTACCTTATTGTATGTGTTTTTTATATATTTATTTTAATACAAATTAATTTTTTTATGTGCATTTTGGTATATATATTTTTATAAATAAAAAAAATGCGTTATTTTATGGGTATTTTGCCTCTTTATTTTCATACAAATTCACATTATTTTATTAATATTCTGTGTATTTATTTTCATACGATTTTACATTATTCTATTTGTGTATTGTATATATTTTTTATACAAATTTACGTTATTTTAAGTGTATTTGTTTATGTCTTTTCATTCAAATTTACATTATATGTATATGTATTTCAATACAAATTTAACTAATTTTATGTGTATTTTGTATATTTATTTTCATACAAATTTAAAATATTTTTGTGTATTTTTGAATACTGTTTGATACTAGATTATTTTATGTGTATTTTGTATATCTATTTTCATACAAATACACATTCTTTTATTGATATTTTGTTTATTTATTTTGACGCGAATTTACAGTATTTAATGTGTATTTTGTATATATATTTTTATACGTATTTACATAATTTCATGTGTATTTTGTATATATATTCCTATAGAAATCAACGTTATTTTATGTGTATTCGTATATATATTTTGAAACAAATTTACACTGTTTTAAGTGTATTTTTCAATACAAATTTACCTTATTGTATGTGCATTTTGTATAATAATTTTAATACAAATTTAATTATTCTATGTGTATTTTTATATATGTATTTTTAAAAAAAATATGCTTTATTTTATAGGTATTTTGCATCTTTATTTTCCTACAAATTTAAATTATTTTATTGATATTCTGTGTACTTATTTTGATACGATTTAAATTATATTATGTATAACAAAAATAAATACAGAATACACAAAAATAGATATGCAAAATACATATAAACAATGTAAATTTTTTTCAAAATATATATACGAATACACATGAAATAAGGTAGATTTCTATAAAAATATATATATATACAAAATACACATAAAATTAAGTAAATACGTATAAAAAATGTATACAAAATACACATAAAATAATGTAAATTAGTATCAAAATAAATAAACAAAATACCAATAAAAGAATGTGTATTTGTATAAATATATATATACAAAATACACATTAAATAATATAAATTTGTTTAAAACTATACAAAATACACATGAAATGATGTAAATACGTATAAAAATATATATACAAAATACACATTTAATAATGTAAATTCGCGTAAAAATAAATAAACCAAATATCAATAAAAGAATGTGTATTTGTATGAAAATAGATATACAACATACATATAAAATAACCTAAATTTGTATCAAACTATATACAAAAATACACAAAAATATTTTAAATTTGTATGAAAATATATATACAAAATACACATAAAATTAGGTAAATTTGTATTGAAATACATACACAAAATACACATAAAATAATGTAAATTTGAATGAAAATATATAAACAAATATACTTAAAATAACGTAAATTTGTATAAAATATAAAAAAATATATACAAAAAACAAAGAGAATAATGTAAAATCGTATCAAAATAAATACACAGAATATTAATAAAATAATGTAAATTTGTATGAAAATAAAGATGCAAAATACCCATAAAATAACGCATTTTTTTATTTATAAAAATATATATACAAAAATACACATAAAAAAATTTAATTTGTTTTAAAATAAATATACAAAAAACACATATAATAAGGTAAATTTGTATTGAAATAGATATGCAAAATACATATAAAACAATGTAAATTTGTTTCAAAATATATATACGAATACACATAAAATTACGTAGATTTATATAAAAATATATATACAAAATACATAAAATGAAGTAAATACGTATAAAAAATATATATAAAATACACATAAAATAATGTAAATTATCAAATAAATAAACAAAAATAATAAAAGAATGTGTATTTGTATGAATATAAATATACAAAATACACATAAAATAGCTAAATTTATATAAAACTATATATAAAATACACAGAAGTAATTAAATTTGTATGAAAATAAATATACAAAATACACACAAAATAAGGTAAATTGTATTGAAATATATATACAAAATACATGAAATGTAAATTTATCAAAATATTTATACAAATACACATAAAATAACGTAAATTTGAATGAAAATATATAAACAAAATACACATTAAATAATGTAAATACGTATAAAATATGAAATAATATAAATTTGTATGAAATATATATACAAAATACATATTAAATAATGTAAATACGTATAAAAAAATATATATACCAAACACAAATAGAATAATGTAAAATCGTATCAAAATAAATACACAGAATATTAATAAAATAATGTAAATTTGTATGAAAATTCAGATGCAAAATACCCATAAAATAAAGCATTTTTTATAAAAATATATATATATCAAAACACACATAAAATATTTGAATTTGTATTAAAATAAATATACAAAAGGCATATACAATATGGTAAATTTGTATTGAAATAGATATGTAAAATGCATATAAAACAATGTAAATTTGTTTCAAAATATATATATATATATACGAATACACATAAAATAACGTAGATTTCTATAAAAATATATATACAAAATACACATAAAATTAAGTAAGTACGTATAAAAAAATGTATATATAAATACATAAAATAATGTAAACTCGTGAAAATAAATAAACAAATACTAATAAAAGAATGTGTATTGTATAATATAAACGTACAAAATACAAATAAATAACGTAAATTTATATAAACTATATGCAAAAAAATATACAGTGAAAATAGATATACAAAATACATGTGTATTTTGTATATTTATATACAAATTGAAATTATTTTTGTTTATTTTTATATTTACAAATTTTATGTGTATTTTGTATATTTATTTTACAAATATATATACAATAATTAAAATACTTCTGTGTATTTTGTATATATATAAATATATAAATTTACGTTATTTTATGTAATTTTGTATATTTATATTTATTCAAATACACATTCTATTATTGGTATTTGTATATTTTTTTATATATATTTATACACATTTAAATTTATTTGTATTTTTATATGTATTTTGTATATATATATTTTATAGAAATCTACGTTATTTTATGTGTATTCGTATATATATTTTGAAACAAATTTACATTGTTTATATGTATTTTGCATATCTATTTCAATACAAATTTACTTATTGTATGTGTTTTTATATATATTTTAATTCAAATTTAATTTTTATGTGTATTTTGATATATATATTTTTATAAATAAAATAAAATGCGTTATTTTATGGGTATTTTGCCTCTTTATTTTCATACAAATTTACATTATTTTATTAATATTCTGTGTATTTATTTTGATACGATTTTACATTATTCTATTTGTGTTTTGTATATAATTTTATACAAATTTACGTTATTTTAAGTGTATTTGTTTATGTCTTTTCATTCATATTTACATTATTTTATGTGTATTTTGTATATGTATATCAATACAAATTTACCTAATTTATGTGTATTTTGTATATTTAATTTCATACAAATTAAAATATTTTGTGTATTTTTGTATATATTTTGATACAAATTTAGGTTATTTTATGTGTATTTTGTATATCTATTTTCATACAAATACACATTCATTTATTGATATTTTGTTTATTTATTTTGACGCGAATTAACAGTATTTAATGTGTATTTTGTATATATATTTTTATACGTATTTACATCATTTCATGTGTATTTTGTATATATATTCCTTTAGAAACCAACGTTATTTTATGTGTATTCGTATATATATTTTGAAACAAATTTACACTGTTTTATGTGTATTTTGCGTTTTTTTTTTTCAATACAAACTTACCTTATTGTATGTGCATTTTGTATATTAATTTTAATACAAATTTAATTATTCTATGTGTATTTTTGTATATGTATTTTAAAAAAAAATATGCTTTATTTTATGGGTATTTTGCATCTTTATTTTCATACAAATTTAAATTATTTTATTGATATTCTGTGTACTTATTTTGATACGATTATACATTATTCTATGTATAACAAAAATAAATACAGAATACACAAAAATAGATATGCAAAATACATATAAACAATGTAAATTTGTTTCAAAATATATATACGAATACACATGAAATACAAATTTAATTACTTTTGTGTATTTTAGTATATTTTATACAAATTTACGTTATTTTATGTGCATTTAGTATATTTATATTTATACAAATTTACATTATTTTATGTGTATTTTGTTTATTTATATTTATACGAATTTACTTAATTTTATGTGTATTTTCTATACATTTTCATTCGTATTTACTTAATTTATATATATATATACATATATATATATATATATATATATATATATATATATATATATATATATATATATTTATTTATATAAATCTACGTTATTTCATGTGTATTCGTATATATATTTTGAAACAAATTTACATTGTTTTATATGTATTTTGCATATCTATTTCAATACAAATTAACCTTATTTTATGTGCATTTTGTATATTTATTTTAATACAAATTCAAATATTTTATGTGTATTTTGGGTATATAATTTTATAAAAAAATGCGTTATTTTATAGGTATTTTGCATCTTAGTTTTCATACAAATGTACATTATTATTTTTAATATTCTGTATATATTTTGATTTTTTATTTATACTATTTGTATTTGTATATATATTTTTATACATATTTTCATTATTTAATGTGTATTTTATATATATTTTATACAAATTAACGTTATTTTAAATGTATTTTGTATATAATTTCATTCAAATTTACGTTATTTCAAGTGTATTTTGCATATGTATTTCAATACAAATTTACCTAATTTTATGTGTATTTTGTATATTTATTTTCATACAGATTTAAATTATTTTTTTGTATATACAAATTTCTGTGTATATTTCTGATACATATAAATTATTCTATAAATATAAAAAAATATATATCAAAATACCGTATGAAAATAGATATACAAAATACATATAAACAATTAAATTTATATTTAAATACATATACAAATACACATAAATACAAATTTGAATTCTTTTATCGGAATTTTGTTTATTGATTTTGATACAAATTTTCATTATTTTAGGTGTATTTATATATATATATATATATATATATATATATATATATATATATATATATATATATATATATATATATATATATATATATATATATATATATATATATATATATATATATATATATATATATATATATATATATATATATATATATATATATATATATATATATATATATATATATATATATATATATATATATATATATATATATATATATATATATATATATATATATATATATATATATATATATATATATTTTCATAGAAATTTACTCTATTTTATGTGTATTCGTATATATATTTTGATATAAATTTACATTATTTATGTGTATTTCGCATATCTATTTCAATGCAAATTTTCTTTATTGTATGTGCCTTTTGTATATTTATTGTGATACAAATTTAATTATTTTATGTGTATTTTTGTATATATATTTTTAAACAAATATGCGTTATTATATGGGTATTTTGCATCTTTATTTTCATACAAATTTACATTATTTTATTGATAGTCTGTGTATTTATTTTGATACGATTTTACGTTATTCTGTGTATTTTGTATACATATTTTTAGACATATTTACATTATTTAATGTATATTTTGTACATATATTTTATGGAAATTTACGTTATCTTACGTGTATTTGTTTATATAGTTTCATACAAATTTACATTATTTTATGTGTATTTTGTATATGTATTTCAATAAAAATTTGCCTAATTTCATGTGTATTTTGCATATCTATTTTCAAACAAAATTATAAAAAATTTGTGTATTTTTGTATATATATTTATACAAATTTTTATTATTCTATTTGTATTTTGTATATATATTTTCCTACAAATATACATTCTTTTAGAGGAAATTTTTTTTATTTATTTTGATACGAGTTTACATTATTTTATGTGTATTTTGTATATATATTTTTCTATGTATTTACATTATTTAATGTGTATTTTGTATATATATATATATATTTTCATAAAAATTTACGTTATTTTATTGTGTGTATTCGTATATATTTTGATACAAATTTACTTTATTTTATGTGTTTTTTGCATATCTATTTCAATAAAAATCTACCTTATTGTATGTGTATTTTGTATATTTATTTTAATATAAATTTAATTATTTTATGTGTATTTTTGTATATATTTTTTTTTAAATATGAGTTATTTTATGGGTATATTGCATCTTTAATTTTATGAATTTTTACATTACGTACATATCTTTTATACGTATTTACATTATTTAATGTGTATTTTGTTTATATATATTTATACAAATTTACGTTATTAAATGTGTATTTGAATATATATTTTGATACAAATTTACATTATTTTATGTAATTTCTATATTTATTTCAATTCAAATTTAGCTTATTTTATGTGTCTTTTGTATATCTATTTTCATACAATTTTTTTTGTCTATTTTTGTATATAGTTTTATACAATTTTACGTTATTTTATATGTATTTTGTATATTTATATTTATACAAGTGCACATTCTATTATTGGCATTTGGTTTATTTATTTTGATACAATTTACATTATTTATGTGTATTTTGTATACATTTTCTTATACGTATTTACTTAATTTTATGTGTATTTTGTAAATATATTTTTATAGAAATCTACGTTATTTTATGTGTATTCGTATATATATTTTGAAAGAAATTTACATTGTTTTATATGTATTTTGCATATCTATTTCAATACAAATTTACCTTATTGTATGTTCATTTTGTATATCTATTGTAATACAAATTTAAATATTTTATGTGTATTTTGGTATATATATTTTCATAAAAACTGCGTTGTTTTATGGGTATTTTGCATCTTTATTTTCATACAAATTTACATTATTTAATTAATATTCTGTGTATTTATTTTGATACTATTTTACATTATTCTATTTGTCTTTGAATATATTTTTTATACATATTTTATTATTTAATGTGTATTTTATATATATATTTCATACAAATTTACGTTTTTTTTATGTATTTGTTTATATATTTTCATTAAAATTTACATTATTTTATGTGTATTTTGTATATGTATTTCAATAAATTTACCTAATTTTAAGTGTATTTTGTATATTAATTTTCATACAAATTTAAATTATTTTTGTGTATTTTGTATAGAGTTTTATACAAATTTAAATATTTAATGTGTATTTTGTATATCTATTTTCATACAAATACACATTCTTTTATTGATATTTTGTTTATTTATTTTGACACGAATTTACATTATTTAATGTGTATTGTGTATATATATTTTATGTGTATTCGTATACATATTTTGAAACAAATTTACATTGTTTTATGTGTATTCTGCATATTCTTTCAATGCAAATTTACCTTATTTTATGTGCATTTTGTATATATATATATATATATATATATATATATATATATATATATATATATATATATAGAAATATATATATATATATATATATATATATATATATATATATATATATATATATATATATATATTCCTACAAATATACATTCTTTTATTGGAATTTTGTTTATTTATTTTGATACGAATTTACATTATTTTATGTGTATTTTGAATAAGTATTTTTCTACGTATTTACATTATTTTATGTGTATTTTGTATATATATTTTCATAAAAATTTACTTTATTTTATTGTGTGTATTTGTATCTATTATGATACAAATTTACATTATTTTATGTGTATTTTGCATTTCTATTTCAATACAAATTTACATTATAGTATGTGTATTTTGTATATTTATTTTAATACAAATTTAATTATTTTATGTGTATTTTTGTATATATTTTTTTTAAATATGAGTTATTTTATGTGTATTTTGTATATCTATTTTCATACAAATTTAATTACTTCTGTGTATTTTTGTATATACTTTTATATCAATTTACGTTATTTTATGTGTATTTTGTATATTTATATTTATACAAATACACATTCTTTTATTAGTATTTTCTTTATTTATTTCGGTACGAGTTTACATTATTTTATGTGTATTTTGTACATATTTTTTATACGTATTTACTTCATTTTATGTTTATTTTGTATATATCTTTATAGAAATCTGCGTTATTTTATGTGTTTTCGTATATATATTTTGAAACAAATTTACATTGTTTTATATGTATTTTGCAAATCTATTTCAATACAAATTTACCTTATTGTGTGTGCATTTCGTATATTTATTTTAATACAAATTCAAATATTTTATGTGTGTTTTGGTATATATATTCTTATAAAAAATGCGTTATATTCTGTGTATTTATTTTGATACGATTTTACATTATTCTATTTGTGTTTTGTATATATTTTTTTATACATATTTACATTATTTAATGTGTATTTTGTATATATATTTCATACAATTTTACGTTATTTTAAGTGTATTTGTTTATATATAATTTATTTCAAACTTACATTATTTTATGTGTATTTTGTATATGTATTTCAATACAAATTTGCCTAATTTTATGTGTATTTTGCATATCTATTTTCAAACAAATTTAAATAATTTTTGTGTGTTTTCGTATATATTTTTATACAAATTTTAGTTGTTTTATTTGTATTTTCTATATATATTTTCCTACAAATATACATTCTTTTATTGGAATTTTATCTTTTATTGAATTTACTTTATTTAATGTGTATTTTGTATATATATATTATATATATTTTTTTTCTACGTATTTACATTATTTTATGTGTATTTTGTATATATATTTTCATAAAAATTTACTTTATTTTATTGTGTGTATTCGTATATAATTTGATACAAATTTTATACAAATTCATGTTATTTTATGTGTATTTGTATATATATTTTCATTCAAATCTACATTATTTTATAAGCATTTTTACATATATTTCATTACAAATTTACCTTATTTTATGTTTATTTTGAATATTTATTTTCTTCAATTTTAAATTATTTTATGTGTATATATGTATTTGTATTTAGGTTATTTTATGTGTATTTTCTATATATATTTTCATCAAAAATTACATTATTTTATTGGTATTTTGTTAGTTTAATTCGATACGAATTTAGATTATTTCATAAGTATTTTGTATACATATTTTTATACGCATTTACATTATTTAATGTGTGTTTTGTATATTTATTTTTATGCAAATCTACTTTATTTTATGTGTATTTGTTTAAATATAAATATACAAAATGCACATAAAATAAGGTATATATATGTAAAACAATATATAAAGATACACAAAAGTAATTAAATTTGTATGAAAATAGATATACAAAATACACACAAAATAAGATTAATTTGAATTGAAATATATGTACAAAATACATAAAATAAAGTAAATTTGTATCAAAATATTTTTACAAATACACATATAATTACGTAAATTTTATATAAAAATATATAAACAAAATACACATTAAATAATGTAATTACGTATAAAAAATATATATACAAAATACACTATAATCATGTAATTGGTATCAAAATAAATAAACAAAATACCAATAAAATAATGTAAATTTTTATGAGAAAACATATACAAAATACACATAAAATAAATAAATTTCTATAAAAATATATGTACAAAAATGGACATAAAATAAATTTGCATTAAAAAATATATACAAAACACACATTACATAATGTAAATGAGTATAAACATATGTATACAAAATAACTATGAAAAATTCGTATCAAGTTAAATAAAGAAAATACCAATAAAATAATGTAATTTTTTAATGAAAATATATATAGAAAATACACACAAAATTACGTAAATACAAATACAAATATACACATAAAATAATTTAAAATAGAATGAAATAAATATACAAAATAATCATAAAATAAGGTAAATTTGTAATGAAAAATATGTAAAAATACCCGTAAAACAATATAAATTTGTATAAAAATATATATACAAATACACATAAAATAACATGAATTTGTATAAAATTTTTATCAAAATAAATAGGAATACACACAATAAAATAATGTAAATTTTTATTAAAATATATATATATATATATATATATATATATATATATATATATATATATATATATATATATATATATATATATATATATATATATATATATATATATATATATATATATACAAAATACACATAAAATAATGTAAATACGTAGAAAAATATATATACAAAATACACATAAAATAATGTAAACTCGTATCACTATAAATAAACAAAATTATAATAAAAGATTGTATATTTGTAGGAAAATATATATACAAAATACAAATAAAATAACTAAAATTTGTATAAAAATAAATACAAAAATACACAAAAATAATTTAAATTTGTTTGAAAATAGATATGCAAAATACACATAAAGTTAGGCAAATTTGTATTGAAATACATATAGAAAATACACATAAAATAATGTAAATTTGTATGAAAATATATAAACAAATACACATAAAATAACGTAAATATGGATAAAATATATATACAAAATATACATTTAATAATGTAAATATGTATAAAAATAGTTATACAAAATACACATAGAATAATGTTAAATCGTATCAAAATAAATAAACAGAATATCAATAAAATAATTTAAATTTGTATGAAAATAAAGATGCAAAATACCCATATAATAACGCATATATGCATAAAAATATATATACAAAAATACACATGAAATAATTAAATTTGTATTGAAATAAATATACAAAATGCATATACAATAAAGTAAATTTGTATTGAAATACATATGCAAAATACACATCAATAACGTAAATTTGTATCAAAATATATATACGAATACACATAAAATAGAGTAAATTTCTATGAAAATATACATACAAAATACATATAAAATGATGTAAATAGTATAAAAATATATATACCAAATACACCTAAAATAATGTAAATTCGTATCAAAATAAACAAACAAAATTCCGTTAAAGAACGTATATTTGTAGGAAAATAAATATACAAAATACACATAAAATAACGAAAATTTGTATAAAAATATATACAAAAAAAAACAAAAATAATTATTTTTTTATGAAAATTGATATACAAAATACACATATAATTAGTTAAATTTGTACAAATTTGTACATGTACACATAAAATAACGTACATTTGTATTAAATATATATACAAAATACACATAGAAAATAATGTAAAATCTCGTATCAAAATAAATACACAAAATATCAATAAAATAATGTAAATTTGTATGAAAATAGATATACAAAATACACATAAAATAACGTAAATTTGTATAAAACTATATAAAAAATACACAAAAATAATTTAAATTTGTTTGAAAATAAGTATACAAAATACACAAAAAATTAGGTAAATTTGTATTGAAATACATTTACAAAATACCCCATAAAATAATGTAAATTTCAATGAAAATATATAAACAAATACACTTAAAATAACGTAAATTTGAAAAAAATATATATACAAAATACACATTAAGTAATGTAAATATGTATAAAAAAATATATATAAAACCCAAAAAGATTAATGTAAAATCGTAACAAAATAAATACACAGAATATTAATAAAATAATGTAAATTTGTATGAAAATAATATACAAAATATCCATAAAATAACGCATTTTTATAATATATATACCAAAAGACATATAAAAATTAAAATTTGTATTAAAATAAATATACAAAATGAACATAATTTTAGTTTTATTTATATTGATATGCAAAATACACATAAAATAATGTAACATTTGTTTCAAAATATATATACGAATACACATAAAATAACGTAGATTTCTATAAAAATATATATTCAAAATACACATAAAATGAAGTAAATACGTATAAAAAAAATGTACACATAATACACATAAAATAATGTAAAATCGTATCAAAATAAATAAACAAAATATTAATAAAATAATGTGTATTTGTATAAAATAAATATACAAAATACACAAAATATCGTAAATTTATATAAAAAATACACAAAATACACAAAAGTTAAATTTGTATGAAAATAGATATACAAAATACACATAATATATATATAAAAATATCTATAGATATATATATATATATATATATATATATATATATATATATATATATATATATATATATATATATATATATATATATATATTTATATATATATATATATATATATATATATATATATATATATATATATATATATATATATATATATATATATATATATATATATATATATATATTTACAAAATACATCAAATAATGTAAATTTGAATCAAAATATTTATACAAATACACATATAATAACGTAAATTTGTATAAAAACACATAAACAAAATACACATTAAATAATGTAAATACGTATAAAAAATATGTAGAAAATACACATATAATCATGTAATTCGTATCAAAATAAATAAACAAAATACCAATAATATAATGTAAATTTGTATGAGAAAACATATACAAAATAACGCTAATTTCTTTAAAAATATATGTACAAAAATGCACATCAAATAAAGTAAATTTGCATCAAAATATATATACAAAACACACATTAAATAATGTAAATGCGTATAAAAAAATGTATAAAAAATACCTTTGAAATAATCTAAATTCGTATCGAATTAAATTAACAAAATACCAATAAAATAATGTAGTTTTGGATGAAAATGTATATAGAAAATACAAATAAAATAACCTAAATACAAATACAAATATACACATAAAATAATTTAAAATTGCATGAAATGAATATATGAAACAAACATAAAATAAGGTAAATTTGTAATGAAATATATGTAAAAATACACATAAAATAATTTAAATTTGTATGAAAATATGTATTCAAATACACATAAAATAACATGAATTTGTATAAAATTTGTATCAAAATGTATACGAGAGCACACAATAAAATAACGTAAATTTTTATGAAAATATATATCCAAAATACACATAAAATAATGTAAATACGTAGAAACATATATATATACCAAATACACAAAGTAATGGAAATTCGTATCAAAATAAATAAACAAAATTGCAATAATAGAATGTATATATGTAGGAAAATATATATACAAAATACAAATAAAATAACGCAAAAAATTATTTAAATTTGTTTGAAAATAGATAGGCAAAATACACATAAAATTAGGCAAATTTGGATTGAAATACATATACAAAACACTCATAAAATAATGTAAATCTATATGAAAATATATAAACAATGTATTTAAATACATTTACAAAATACACATCAAAAAGTGAAAATTTGAATTAAAATATATATACAAATGCAATTAAATTAACGTAAATTTGTATAAAATATATATATAAAATCACATTAAATAATGTAAATATGTATACAAAAATATATACAAAACACAAATAGAATAATGTAAAATCGTATCAAAATAAATAAACAGAGAATTAATAAAATAATGTAAATTTGTATGAAAATTAAGATGCAAAATACCCCCAAAATAGCGCATTTTTTTATAAAAATATATAATTATACCAAAACACACATAGAATATTTGAATTTGTATTAAAATAAATATACGAAATGCACACACAATAAGGTAAATTTGTATTGAAATAGATATGCAAAATACATATAAAACAATGTAAATTTGTTTCAAAATATATATACGAATACACATAAAATAACGCATATTTTATAAAGATATATATACAAAATACACATAAAATGAAGTAAATACGTATAAAAAAATGTGTACAAATTACACATAAAATAATGTAAACTCGTATCGAAATAAATAAACAAAATACTAATAAAAGAATGTGTATTTGTATAAATATAAATATACAAAATACACATAAAATAACGTAAATTAATATAAAAGTATTACAAAAATACACAAATTTAGTTTATTCTATGTGTATTTTGTATATCTATTTTTATACAAATTTAGCTACTTTTGTGTATTTTTGTATATAGTTTTATATAAATTTACGATATTTTATGTGTATTTTGTATATTTATTTTTATACAAATACACATTTTTTTATTGGTATTTTGTTTATTTATTTTTATACGAATTTACATTATTTTATGTGTATTTTGTATACATTTTTTATACGTACTTACTTCATTTTATGTGTATTTTGTATATATATTTTTATAGATATCTACGTTATTTTAGGTGTATTCGTATATATATTTTGAAACAAATTTTACATTGTTTTATATGTATTTTGCATATCTATTTCAATATAAATTTACCTAATTGTATACAAAATACACATAAAATTAGGTAAATTTGTATTGAAATACATATACAAAATGCACATAAAATAATGTAAATTTGAATAAAAATATATAAACAAATACACTTAAAAAAACGTAAATTTCTATGAAATATATATATAAAATACACATTAAATAATGTAAATATGTATAAAAAATATATACAAAAGACAAATAGAATAATGTAAAATAGTATCAAAATAAATACACAGAATATTAATAAAATAATGTAAATTTGTATGAAAATAAAGAAGCAAAATACCCATAAAACAACGCATTTTTTATGAAAATATATTTACCAAAATACACATAAAATATGTAAATTTGTATTACAATAGATATACAAAATGAACATACAATAAGGTAAATTTGTATTGAAAGAGATATGCAAAATACATATAAAACAATGTAAATTTCTTTCAAAATATACATACGAATACACATAAAATAACGTAGATTTCTATAAAAATATATATACAAAATACACATAACATGAAGTAAATACGTATAAGAAAATTTATACAAAATACACATAAAATAATGTAAATTCGTATCAAAATAAATAAACTAAATGCCAATAAAAGAATGTGCACTTGTATAAATATAAATATACAAAATACACATAAAATAACGTAAAATTGTATAAAACTATATACAAAAAAAAATTAAATAAATAAATTTGTCTTAAAATAGATATACAAAAGACACTTAAAATAAGCTAAATTTGAATTGAAATAAATATAGAAAATACATAAAATAATGTAAATTTGTATCAAAATATATATTCAAATACACATATAATAACGTAAATTTGTACAAAAATATATAAACAAAATACACATTATATATGTAAATACGTATAAAAGATATGTACGTAATGTAAAAATTTATAAAATTAAAGATGGAATATACCCATAAAATATCTCATATTAAAAAAAAATATATATATACAAAAATACACATAAAATAATTAAATTTGTATTAAAATAAATATACAAAATACACATACAATAAGGTAGATTTTTATTTAAATAGATATGCAAAAAACAAAATAAAGTAAATTTGTAACAAAATATATACGAATACACACAATAAAATAACGTAAATTTTATGAAAATATATATACAAAATACACATTAAATAATGTAAATACATAGAAAAATATATATACAAAATACACATAAAATAATGTAAATTCGTATAAAAATAAATAAACAAAATTTCCTCTAAAAGAATATATATTTGTAGGAAAATATATATACAAAATACAAATAAAATAACAAAATTTGTATAAAAATATATACAAAAATACACAAATTTTTTTTTAAATTTGTTTGAAAATAGATATGCAAAGTACACATGAAATTAGGCAAATTTTTATTGAAATACATATACAAAATACACATAAAATAATGTAAATTTGTATGAAACTATATAAACAAATACACAGAAGATAACGTAAATTTCCATAAAATATATGTACAAAATATACATTAAATAATGTAAATATGTCTAAGAATATATATACAAAATACACAGAATAACGTAAAATCGTATCAAAATAAATAAACAGACTATCAATAAAATAATGTAAATTTGTATGAAAATAAAGATGCAAAATACCCATATAATAACGCATATTTGTTTAAAAATATATATACAAAAATACACATAAAATAATTAAATTTGTATCGAAATAAATATACAAAAGACACATACAATAAAAAAAATTTGTATTGAAACAGATATGCGAAATACACATAAATAATGTAAATTTGTATCAAAATACATATACGAATACACATAAAATAGAGTAAATTTCTATAAATATGTATAAAAAAATATATATAAATTATCTATATATATATATATATATATAGATATATATATATATATATATATATATATATATATATATATATATATATATATATATATATATATATATATATATATATATATATATATATATATATATATATATATATATATATATATATATATATCTATATATATATATACATATATATATATATATATATATATATATATATATATATATATATATATATATATATATATATATATATATATATATATATATATATATATATATCAAATACACCTAAAATAATGAAAATTCGTATCAAAATCAATAAACAAAATTCCGATAAAAGAACGTACAAATTTACATTTTTTTTATGTGTATTTTGTACATGTATTTATATATTTTGAAACAAATTTACATTGTTTATATGTATTTTGCATATATATTTTTGTGTATTCTGTATTTATTTTTGTTATACATAGAATAATGTAAAATCGTATCAAAATTAGTACACAGAATATCAATAAAATAATTTAAATTTGTATGAAAATAAAGATGCAAAATACCCATAAAATAAAGCATATTTTTTATAAAAATACATATACAAAAATACACTTAGAATAATTAAATTCGTATTAAAATTAATATACAAAATGCACATACAATAAGGTAAATTTGAATTGAAAAAAATACACATAAAACAGTGTAAATTTGTTTAAAAATATATATACGAATACACATAAAATAACGTTGATTTCTATAGGAATATATATACAAAATACACATGAAATGATGTAAATACGTATAAAAATATATACAAAATACACATTAAATACTGTAAATTCGCGTCAAAATAAATAAACAAAATATCAATAAAAGAATGTGTATTTGTATGAAAATAGATATACAAAATACACATAAAATAACCTAAATTTGTATCAAACTATATACAAAAAATACACAAAAATATTTTAAATTTGTATGAAAATAAATATACAAAATACACATAAAATTAGGTAAATTTGTATTGAAATACATATACAAAATACACATAAAATAATGTAAATTTGAATGAAAAGACAAACAAATACACTTAAAATAACGTATATTTGTATAAAAAAAATATATACAAAACACAAACAGAATAATGTAAAATCGTATCAGAATAGATAGTACACAGAATATTAATAAAATAATGTAAATTTGTATGAAAATAAAGAGGCAAAATACCCATAAAATAACGCATTTTTTTTATTTATAAAAATATATATACCAAAATACACATAAAAAAATAAATTTGTATTAAAATAAATATATAAAAAACACATAAAATAAGGTAAATTTGTCTTGAAATAGATATGCAAAATACATATAAAACAATGTAAATTTGTCTCAAAATATATATACGAATACACATAAAATAACGTAGATTTCTATAAAAATATATATACAAAATACACATAAAATGAGGTAAATACGTATAAAAAATGTATACAAAATACACATAAAATAATGTAAATTCGTATCAAAATAAATATACAAAATACCAATAAAAGAATGTGTATTTGTATAAATATAAATATACAAAATACACACAAATACACATAAAATACCATGAATTTGTATAAAAATATATATTCAAAATAAATATTAAATAATATAACAGCGTATAAAAATATATATACAAAGTACATATAAAATAATGTAAATTCGTATCAATATAAATCAACAAAACACCAATAAAATAATATATATTTGAATGAAAATAAATTTACATAATACACATAACATAACAAAAATTTGTATTAAAATATATACAAAAATACATAAAAATAATTTGAGTTTGTATGAAAATAGATATTCAAAGTACACATAAAACTAGGTAAATTTCTTTTGAAATGTATATACAAAATAGCCATAAAATATTGTAAATTTGGGTCAAAATATATAAACAAATACACATAAAATAACGTAAATTTGTATGAAAAATATATACTAAATACACATAGAATAATGACAATTCGTATCAAAATGAATGAGCAGAATATCAATAAAATAATGTAAATTTGTATGAAAATAAAGATGCAAAATACCCAAAAAATAAAGCATATGTTTATAAAAATACAGATACAAAAATACACATCGAATAATTAAATTTGTATTAAAATTAATATACAAAATGCGTATATAATAAGGTAAATTTGTATTGAAAAAATATGCAACATACACGTTTACTCATACAAATTTATATTATTTTATTGCTATATTGTTTATTTATTTTGATACGAATTACATGATTATATTTGTAATTTGTACACATTTTTTTATAAGTATTTACATTATTTAATGTGTATTTTGTTTATATATTTTCATACAAATTTACGTAATTATATGTGTATTTGTATAAATATTTTGATACAAATTTACTTTATTTCATGTATTTTGTATATATATTTCAATTCAAATTTAGCTTATTTTGTGTGTATTTTGTATATATTTTCATACAAATTTAATTACTTCTGTGTATTTTTGTATAGTTTTATATAAATTTACGTTATTTTATGTGTATTTTGTATATTTATATTTATACAAATACACATTCTTATATTGGTATTTTGTTTATTTATTTTGATACGAATTTACATTATTTTATGTGTGTTTTGTATACATTTTTTTATACGTATTTACTTCATTTTACATATATATATATATATATATATATATATATATATATATATATATATATATATATATATATATATATATATATATATATATATATATATATATATATATATATATATAAATCTACGTTATTTTATGTGTATTCGTATACATATTTTGAAACAAA
The DNA here is from genome assembly GCF_024679095.1 of Eriocheir sinensis. NCBI lineage: Eukaryota > Metazoa > Arthropoda > Malacostraca > Decapoda > Varunidae > Eriocheir > Eriocheir sinensis. The sequence continues at coordinate 328,621 of NW_026110507.1, forward strand.
TTTACATTGCTTTATATGTATTTTGCATATCTATTTCAATACAAATTTACCTTATTGTATGTGTTTTTTATATATTTATTTTAATACAAATCTAATTTTTTTATGTGTATTTTGGTATATATATTTTTATAAATAAAAAAATGCGTTATTTTATGGGTATTTTGCCTCTTTATTTTCATACAAATTTACATTATTTTATTAATATTCTGTGTATTTATTTTGATACGATTTTACATTATTCTATTTGTGTTTTGTATATATTATTTTATACAAATTTAAGTTATTTTAAGTGTATTTGTTTATGTATTTTCATTCAAATTTACATTATTTTATGTGTATTTTGTATATGTATTTCCATACAAATTTACCTAATTTTATGTGTATTTTGTATATTTATTTTCATACAAATTTAAAATATTTATGTGTATTTTTTGTATATAGTTTGATACAAATTTAGGTTATTTTATGTGTATTTTGAATATCTATTAAATATATATACAAATTACATATGAAATTATGTAAATACGTATAAAAATATATATACAAAATACATATATTATGAAATAATGTAAAATCGTGTCAAAATAAATAAACAAAATATCATGAAAAGAATGTGTATTTGTATGAAAATAGATAATAGATAATAAATTTGTATAAAATATATATGCAAGATACACATTAAATAATGTAAATATGTATAAAAAAGTATATACAAAAAACAAATAGAATAATGTAAATTCGTATCAAAATAAATACACCGAATATCAGTAAAATAATGTAAATATGTATGAAAATAAAGATGCAAAATTCCCATAAAATAGCGCATTTCTTATAAAAATATATATACCAAAATACACATAAAATATTTAAATTTGTATTGAAATAAATATACAAAATGCACATACAATAAGGTAAATTTGTATTGAAAGAGATATGCAAAAATACATATAAAACAATGTAAATTTGTTTCAAAATATATACACGAATACAAATAAAAAAACGTAGATTTCTATAAAAATATATATACAAAATACACATAAAATTAAGTAAATACGTATAAAAAAATGTATTCAAAATACACATAAAATAATGTAAATTCGAATTAAAAAAAAAAAAATACCAATAAAAGAATGTGTATTTGGATAAATATAAATATACAAAATACACATACAAAATAAACATATAATAAGGTAGATTTGTTATAAAATATATGTACAAAATACACATACAATAATGTAAATTTATATGAAAATATATATACAAATACACATAAAATACCATGAATTTGTATAAAAATATATATTCAAAATAAATATTAAATAATGTAAGAGGGTATAAAAATATATATACAAAGTACATATAAAATGAAAATTAAGATGCAAAATACCTAAAAAATAACGCATTTTTTATAAAATTATTGATATAAAAATACACATAAAATATTTGAACTTGTATTAAAAAAATATACAAAATGCACATACAATAAGGTAAATTTGTATTGAAATAGATATGCAAAATACATACAAAATAATGTAAATTTGTTTCAAAATATATATACGAATACACATAAAATAACGTAGATTTCTATAAAAATACATATACAAAATACACATAAAATTAAGTAAATACGTATAAAAAAATGTATACAAAATACACATAAAATAATGTAAATTCGTATAAATGTAAATAAACAATATACCAATAAAAGAATGTGTATTTGTATAAATATAAATATACAAAATGCACATAAATTAACGTAAATTTATATAAAACTATATACATAAAATAACGCAAATTTCTATAAAAATATATGTACAAAAATGAACATTAGATAAATTTGCATAAAAATATATATACAAAACACACATTAGATAATGTAAATGAGTATAAAAATATGTATACAAAATACCTATGAAATAATCTAAATTCGTATCGAATTAAATTAAGAAATACCAATAAAATATTATAATTTTGGATGAAAATATATATACAAAATACACATAAAATAACCTAAATACAAATACAAATGTACACATAAAATAATTTAAAATTGAATGAAATAAATATACAAAATAAACATAAAATAAGGTAACCTAAAGATAACCTAAGATAACCCAAATACAAATACAAAAATACACATTATATAATTTAAAATTGAATGAAATAAATATACAAAATAAACATAAAATAAGGTAAATTTGTAATAAAATATATGTAAGAATACACTTAAAATAATATAAATTTGTATGAAAATATATATGCAAATACACATAAAATAACATGAATTTGTATAAAATTTGTTTCAAAATATATACGAATACACACAATAAAATAACGTAAATTTTTATGAAAATGTATATATAAAATACACATAAAATAATTTAAATACGTAGAAAAATATATATACAAAATACACATAAAATAATGATAATTCGTAAAAAATTAAATATACAAAATTCCAATAAAAGAATGTATATTTGTAGGAAAATATATATACAAAAAACAAATAAAATAACTAAAATTAGTATAAAATTATATACAAAAATACATACAAATTATTTAAATTTGTTTGAAAATAGATATGCAAAATACACATAAAGTTAGGCAAATTTGTATTGAAATACATATACAAAACTCACATAAAATAATGTAAATTTGTATGAAAATATATAAACAAATACATATAAAATAACGTAAATATGGATAAAATATATATATAAAATAGACATTAAATATTTTAAATATGTATATTTTTTTATACGTATTTACATTACTTAATGTGTATTTTGTTTATATATATTTTTTTTACAAACTTACGTTATTATATGTGTATTTGTTAAAAATATTTTGAAACGAATTTACTTTATTTTATGTATTTTGTATATATATTTCAATTCAAATATAGCTTATTTTATGTGTATTTTGTATATGTATTTTCATACAAATTTAATTACTTCTGTGTATTTTTGTATATAGTTTTATACAAATTTACGTTATTTTATGTGCATTTTGTATATTTATATTTATACACATACACATTCTCTTATTGGTATTTTGTTTATTTATATTTATACGAATTTACATTATTTTATGTGTATTTTGTATACATTTTTGATTCGTATTTACTTAATTTCATTTGTCTATATATATATATATATATATATATATATATATATATATATATATATATATATATATATATATATATATATATATATATATATATATATATATATATATATATATATATATATATATTTATAGAAATTTACGTTATTTTATGTGTATTCGTATATATATTTTGAAACAAATTTACATTGTTTTATATGTTTTTTGCATATCTATTTCAATACAAATTTACCTTATTGTATGTGCATTTTGTATATTTATTTTAATACAAATTCAAATATTTTATGTGTATTTTGGTATATATAATTTTATAAAAAAAATGCGTTATTTTATAGGTATTTTGCATCTTAGTTTTCATACAAATGTACATTATTTTATTAATATTCTGTCTATATATTTTGATACGATTTTATATTATACTATTTGTGTTTTGTATATATTTTTTATACATATTTTCATTATTGAATGTGTATTTTTTATATATATTTTATACAAATTAACGTTATTTTAAGTGTATTTGTTTATATAATTTTATTCAAATTTACATTATTTTAAGTGTCTTTTGTATATGTATTTCAATACAAATTTACCTAATTTTATGTGTATTTTGTATATTTATTTTCATACAAATTTAAATTATTTTTGTGTTTTTTTTTATATACATATAGAGTAAATTTCTATGAAAATATATATTCAAAATACATATAAAATTATGTAAATAAGTATAAAAATATATATCAAATACACCTAAAAAAATGAAAATACGTATCAAAATAAATAAACAAAACTCCGATAAAAGAACGTATATTTGTAGGTAAATAAATATACAAAATACACATAAAATTACGAAATTTTGAATAAAAATATATACAAAAAAACAAAAAAATAAATTTCAATTTGTGTGAAAATAGATATACAAAATACACATATAATTAGTTAAATTTGTATTTAAATACATGTACAAAATACACATAAAATAATGTAAATTTGTATGAAATGAAAACGAATTCACATTAAATAACGTACATTTGTATAAAATAGATATACAAAATATACATAGAATAATGTAAAATCGTATCAAAATAAATACACAGAATATCAATCAAATAATGAAATTTTGTATAAAAATAAAGATGCAAAATACCCATAAAATAAAACATATTTTTTTAAAAATACATATACAAAAATACACATTGAATAATTAAATTTGTATTAAAATTAATATACAAAATGCACGTACAATAAGGTAAGTTTGTATTGAAAAAATATACAAAATGCACATAAAAGTGTAAATTTGTTTAAAAATCTATATACGAATACACATAAAATAACGTAGATTTCTATAGAAATATATATATATATATATATATATATATATATATATATATATTTATATATATATATATATATATATATATATATATATATATATATATATATATATATATATATATATATATATATATATATTTATATATAAAATACACATGAAATGATGTAAATACGTATAAAAATATATTTATACAAAATACACATTAAATAATTTAAATTCTCGTCAAAATAAATAAACAAAATATCAATAAAAGAATGTGTATTTGTATGAAAATAGATATACAAAATACTCATAAAATAACCTGTTTGTATAAAACTATATACAAAAATTTAAATTTGTATGAAAATAAATATACAAAATACACATAAAATTAGGTAAATTTGTATTGAAATACATATACAAAATACACATAAAATAATGGAAATTTGAATGAAAATATATAATCATATACACTTAAAATAACGTAAATTTGTATCAAATATATAAACAAAATACACATTAAATAATGTAAATATGTATAAAAAAATATATACAAAACACAAATAGAATAATGTAAAATCGTATCAAAATAAATACACAGAATATTAATAAAATAATGTAAATTTGTATGAAAATAAAGATGCAAAATAGCCATAAAATAACGCATTTTTTATAAAAATATATATACCAAAATATACATAAAATATTAAAATTTGTATTAAAATAAATATAAAAAATGCACCTACTAAAAGGTAGATTTGTATTGAAATAGATATGCAAAATACATATAAAACAATGTAAATTTGTTTCAAAATATATATTCGAATACACATAAAATAACGTAGATTTCTATAAAAATATATACAAAATACACATAAAATGAAGTAAATACGTATAAAAAAATGAATACAAAATACACATAAAAATCGTATCAAAATAAATAAACAAAATACCAGTAAAAGAATGTGTATTTGTATCAATATAAATATACAAAAAACACATAAAATATCGTAAATTTGTATAAAACTATATACAAAAATACACAGAAGTAATTATATTTGTATGAAAATATATATACAAAAAACAGCTAAAACAAGCTAAATTTGAATTGAAATGTACATACAAAATACATAAAATAATGTAAATCTGAATCAAAATATTTATACAAATACATATAATAACGTATATTTGTTTAAAAATATATAAAGAAAATACACATTAAGTAATGTAAATACGTATAAAAAAATATGTACAAAATACACATATAATCATGTAATTCGTATCAAAATAAATAAACAAAATAGCAATAAAATAATGTAAATTTGTATGAGAAAACATATACAAATAACGCAAATTTCTATAAAAATATATGTACAAAAATGCACATAAAATAAAGTAAATTTGCATAAAAATATTATACAAAACACACACTAAATAATGTAAATGCGTACATAAAATAACCTAAATTTGTATAAAACTATATACAAAAATACACAAAAATAATTTAAATTTGTTTGAAAAGAAATATAGAAAATACACATAAAATTAGGTAAATTTGTATTGAAATACATATACAAAATACACATCAAATAATGTAAATTTGAATGAAAATATATAAACAAATACACTTAAAATAACGTAAATTTGTATAAAATGTATATGCAAGATACACATTAAATAATGTAAATGTGTATAAAAAAATATATACAAAAAACAAATAGAATAATGTAAAATCGAATCAAAATAAATACACAGAATATCAATAAAATAATGTAAATTTGTATGAAAATAAAGATGCAAAATTCCCAGAAATTATCGCATTTTTAAAAAAAATATATATACCAAAATACACATAAAATATTTAAATTTGTATTGAAATAAATATACAAAATGCATATACAGTAAGGTAAATTTGTATTGAAAGAGATATTCAAAAATACATATAAAACAATGTAAATTTGTTTCAAAATATATATACGAATACACATAAAATAAAGTAGATTTCTATAGAAATACATATACAAAATATATATGAAATTATGTGAATACGTATAAAAATATATATACAAAATACATATCAAATAATGTAAATTCGTGTCAAAATAAATAAACAAAATATCATGAAAAGAATGTGTATTTGTATGAAAATAGATAATAGATAATAAATTTGTATAAAATATATATGCAAGATACACATTAAATAATGTAAATATGTATAAAAAAAGTATATACAAAACACAAATAGAGTAATGTAAAATCGTATCAAAGTAAATACACCGAATATTAATAAAATAATGTAAATTTGTACAAAAATAAAGATGCAAAATTCCCATAAAATAGCGCATTTCTTATGAAAATATATATACCAAAATACACATAAAATATTTAAATTTGTATTAAAATAAATATACAAAATGCACATACAATAAGGTAAATTTGTATTGAAAGAGATATGCAAAAATACATATAAAACAAAATCGTATCAAAATAAATACACCGAATATTAATAAAATAATGTAAATTTGTATGAAAATAAAGATGCAAAATTCCCATCAAATAGCGCATTTCTTATAAAAATATATATACCAAAATACACATAAAATATTTAAATTTGTATTGATATAACTATACAAAATGCACATACAATAAGGAAACTTCTATTGAAAGAGATATGCAAAAATACATATAAAACAATGTAAATTTGTTTCAAAATATATATACGAATACACATAAAATAACGTAGATTTCAAAAAAAATATATATACAAAATACACATAAAATTAAGTAAATACGTATAAAAAAATGTAAGCAAAATACACATAAAATAATGTAAATTCGAAACAAAATAAATAAACAAAATACCAATAAAAGAATGTGTATTTGTATAAATATAAATGTACAAAATACACATACAAAATAAACATAAAATAAGGTAAATTTGTAATGAAATATATGTACAAAATACACATAAAATAATGTAACTTTATATGAAAATATATGTACAAATACACATAAAATACCATGAATTTGTATAAAATTATATATTCAAAATAAATATTAAATAATGTAAATGCGTATAAAAATATATATACAAAGTACATATAAAATAATGTAAATTCGTATCAATATAAATAAACAAAATACCAATAAAATATTATATATTTGAATAAAAATAGATTTACAAAATACACATAACATAACTAAAATTTGTATTGAAATATATACAAAAATACATAAAAATAATTTGAGTTTGTATGAAAATAGATATTCAAAATACACATGAAACTAGGTAAATTTCTTTTGAAATATATATACAAAATACCCATAAAATATTGTAAATTTGTGTCAAAATATATAAACAAATACACATAAAATAACTTAAAATAACGTAAATATGTATCAAATATATATACAAAAAACACATTAAATAATGTAAATATGTATAAAAAAATATATACAAAACACAAATAAAATAATGTAAAATCGTATCAAAATAAATACAGAAAATATTAATAAAATAATGTAAATCTGTATGAAAATTAAGATGCAAAATACCCATAAAATAACGCATTTTTTATAAAAATATATATACGAAAAAACATAAAATATTTGATTTTGTATTAAAATAAATAGATATACATTATTTTATTGGTATTTTGTTTATTTATTTTGTTTCGAGTTTACATTATTTTATGTGTATTTTGTTTACATTTTTTTATACGTATTTACTTAGTTTTATGTGTATTTTGTATATATATTTTTATAGAATATACATTGTTTTATATGTATTTTTCCATATCTCTTTCAATAGAAGTTTACCTTATTGTATGTGCATTTTGTATATTTTTTTCAATACAAATTTAAATATTTTATGTGTATTTTGGTATATATATTTTTATAAGAAATGCACTATTTGATGGGAATTTTGCATCTTTATTTTCATACAAATTTACATTATTTTATTAATATTCGGTGTATTTATTTTGATACAATTTTACATTATTCTATTTGTTTTTTGTATATATATTTTTGTGTATTTTTGTATATAGCTTTATACAAATTTAAGTTATTTTATGTACGCAGTTACATTATTTAATGTGTGTTTTGTATATATATTTTAATGCAAATTTACTGTATTTTATGTGCATTTTTGTACATATATTTTTTTAGAAATTTGCGTTATTTTGTGTATTTGTATATGTTTTCTCATACAAATTTACATTATTTTATTGCTATTTTGTTTATTTATATTGATACAAATGAAAATAGATATACAAAATATACATAAAATAAACTAAATTTGTATTGAAATATTTATACAAAATACATAAAATAATGTAAATTTGTATCAAAATATTTTAACAGATGCGCATAAAATAACGTAAATTTGTTTTAAAATATACAAAATACACATTAAATAATGTAAATATGTATAGAAAAAATATATACAAAACACAAATAGAATAATGTAAAATCGTATCAAAATAAATACACAGAATATTAATAAAACAATGTAAATTTGTATGAAAATAAAGATGCAAAATACCCATTAAATAACGCTTTTTTTATAAAAATATATATACCAAAATACACATGAAAAAATTAATTTGTATTAAAATAAATATACAAAATACACATACAATTAGGTAAATCTGTATTGAAATAGATATGCAAAATACATATAAAACAAAGTAAATTTGTTTTAAAATATATATACGAATACACATAAAATAACGTAGATTTGTATAAAAATATATATACAAAATACACATAAAATGAAGTAAATACGTATAATAAAATGTATACAAAATACACATAAAATAATGTAAATTCGTATCAAAATAAATAAACAAAATACCAATTAAAGAAAGTGTATTTGTATAAATATAAATATACAAAATACACATAAAATAACGTAAATTTGTATAAAACTATACAAAAATACACAGAAGTAATTAAATTCGTATGAAAATAGATATACAAAATACAGATAAAATAAGCTAAATTTGAATTGAAATGTATATACAAAATACAATATTTTATGTGTATATTTGTATTTTTATTTAGGTTATTTTATGTGTATTTTGTATATATATTTTCATCAAAAATTACATTATTTTATTGGTATTTTCTTAATTTAATTCGATACGAATTTAGAATATTTCATAGGTATTTTCTATACATATTTTTTAAACTCATTTACATTATCTAATGTGTGTTTTGTATATATATTTTTATGCAAATTTATTTTATGTTCATTTTTGTACATATATTTTAATAGAAATTTGCGTTATTTTATGTATATAGTTTTATATAAATTTACGTTATTTTATGTGCATTTTGTATATTTATATTTATACAAATACACATTCTTTTATTGGTATATTGTTTATTTACATTTATACGAATTTACATTATTATATGTGTATTTTGTATACATTTTTTTTACGTATTTACTTAATTTTATATGTATTTTGTATATGTATTTTTATAGAAATCTACGTTATTTTATGTGTATTCGTATATATATTTTGAAACAAATTTACATTATTTTATATATATTCTGCATATCTATTTCAATACAAATTTACCTTATTGAATGTGCATTTTGTATATTTATTTTTTAAAATACAAATTGAAATATTTTATGTGTATTTTGGTATCAATAATTTTAATAAAAAGACGTAAATTTGTATAAAAAAATATGTACAAAACACAAATAGAATAATGTAAAATCGTATCAAAATAAATACACAGAATATTAATAAAATAATGTAAACTTGTATGAAAATAAAGAAGCAAAATACCCATAAAATAACGCATTTTTTTATTTATAATAATATATATACCAAAATACACATCAAAAATTAAATTTGTATTAAAATAAATATACAAAAAACACATACAATAAGGTAAATTTGTATTGAAATAGATATGCAAAATACATATCAAACAATGTAAATTTGTTTCAAAATATATATACGAATACACATAAAATAACGTAGATTTCTATAAAAATATATATACAAAATACACATAAAATTAAGTAAATACGTATAAAAAAATGTATACAAAATACACATAAAATAATGTAAATTCGTATCAAAATAAATAAACAAAATACCAATAAAAGAATGTGTATTTGTATAAATACAAATATACAAAATAAACATAAAATAACGTAAATTTATATAAAACTATATACAAAAATACACAAGTAATTAAATTTGTATGAAAATATATACAAAATACACACAAAATAAGCTAAATTTGAATTGAAATATATATACAAAATACACATATTTTGCATATCTATTTTCAAACAAATTTAAATTATTTTTGTGTATTTTTGTTTATATTTATTTTTGTTATACATAGAATAATGTAAAATCGTATCAAAATAAGTACACAGAATATCAATAAAATAATTTAAATTTGTATGAATATAAAGATGCAAAATACCCATAAGATAAAGCATTTTTTTTTAAATACATATACAAAAATACATATAGAATAATTAAATTTGTATTAAAATTGATATACAAAATGCACACATACAATAAGGTAAATTTGTATTGAAAAAAAAACGCAAAATACAAATAAAACAGTGTAAATTTGTTTCAAAATATATATAAGAATAAACATAAAATAACGTGTATATTGTATATCTATTTTCATACAAATACACATTCTTTTATTGATATTTTGTTTATTTATTTTGACGCGAATTTACATTATTTAATGTGTATTTTATATATATATATATATATATATTTTTATACGTGTTTACATCATTTGATGTGTATTTTGTATATATATTTCTATAGAAATCTACGTTGATTTATGAGTTTTCGTATATAGATTTTGAAATATATTTACTCTGTTTTATGTGGATTTTGCATATTTTTTCAATACAAATTTACCTTATTGTATATGCATTTTGTATATTAGTTTTAATAGAAATTTAATTATGCTATGTGTATTTTTGTATATGTATTTTTATAAAAATATGCTTTATTTTATGGGTATTTTGCATTTTGATTTTCATACAAATTTACATTATTTTATTTATATTCTGTTTATTTTTTAAACAATTTTACATTATTCTATGTGTATTTTGTATATCTATTTTTATACGTATTTACTTAATTTTATGTGTATTCGTATATATATCTTGAAAAAAATTTACATTGTTTTATATGTATTTTTGCATATCTCTTTCAACACAAGTTTACCTTATTGTATGTGCATTTTGTATATTTATTTCAATACAAATTTAAATATTTTATGTGTATTTTGGTATATATATTTCTATAAGAAATGCGCTATTTGATGGGAATTCTGCATCTTTATTTTCATACAAATTTACATTATTTTATTAATATTCGGTGTATTTATTTTGCTACGATTTCACATTAGTCTATTTGTTTTTTGTATATATTTTTTTTTATACATATTTACATTATTTAATGTGTATCTTGCATATATATTTCATACAAATTTATTATCTATTATTTATTTTCATGCAAATACACATTCTTTTCATGATATTTTGTTTATTTATTTTGACACGAATTTACCTAGATATGTATTTTGTATATATATTTTTATACGTATTTACATAATTTCATGTGTATTTTGTATATATATTTCTATAGAAATCTACGTTATTTTATGTGTATTCGTATATATATTTTGAAACAAATTAACTTTGTTTTATATGTATTTTTGAATATCTCTTTCAATACATATTTACCTTACTGTATATGCATTTTGTATATTTATTTCAATACAAATTTAAATATTTTATGTGTATTTTGGTATATATATTTTTATAAAAAATGCGCAATTTTATGGGATTTTTGCATCTTTCTTTTCATACAAATTTACATTATTTTATTGATATTCTGTGTATTTATATTGATAGGATTTTACATTATTCTATTTCTTTTTTGTACATATTTTTTTATACACATTTACATTATTTTATGTGTATTTTGTATATGTATTTCAATACAAATTTACCTAATTTTATGTGTATTTTGTATATTCCTTTTCATACAAATTTTAAATATTTTTGTGTATTTTTGTATATAGTTTTATACAAATTTAGGTTATTTTATGTACGCATTTACATTATTTAATGTGTGTTTTGTATATATATTTTTATGCAAATTTACTTTATTTTATGTGCAATTTTGTACATATATTTTTTTAGAAATTTGCGTTATTTTATGTGTATTTGTATATGTTTTCTCATACAAATTTACATTATTTTATTGCTATTTTGTTTATTTATTTTGATACGAATACGTAAGTAAATACGTATAAAAAAATGTATACAAAATACACATAAAATAATGTAAATTCGTATAAATGTAAATAAACAATATACCAAAAAGAATGTGTATTTGTATAAATATAAATATACAAAATGCACATAAAATAACGTAAATTTATATAAAACTATATACATTAAATAACGCAAATTTCTATAAAAATATATGTACAAAAATGAACAAAATAAATTTGCATAAAAATATATATTCAAAACACACTTTAGATAATGTAAATGAGTATAAAAATATGTATACAAAATACCTATGAAATAATCTAAATTCGTATCGAATTAAATTAAGAAAATATCAATAAAATAATGTAATTTTGGATGAAAATATAGATATACAAAATATACATAAAATAAACTAAATTTGTATTGAAATATATATACAAAATACATAAAATAATGTAAATTTGTATCAAAATATTTTAACAGATGCGCATAAAATAACGTAAATTTGTTTTAAAATATACAAAATACACATTAGATAATGTATATATGTATAAAAAAATATATACAAAACACAAATAGAATAATGTAAAATCGTATCAAAATAAATACACAGAATATTAATAAAACAATGTAAATTTGTATGAAAATAATGATGCAAAATACCCATTAAATAACGCATTTTTTTTTATAAAAATATATAAACCAAAATACACATGAAAAAATTAATTTGTATTAAAATAAATATACAAAATACACATACAATAAGGTAAATCTGTATTGAAATAGATATGCAAAATACATATAAAACAATGTAAATTTGTTTCAAAATATATATACGAATACACATAAAATAACGTAGATTTTTATAAAAATGTATATACAAAATACACATAAAATGAAGTAAATACGTATAAGAAGATGTATACAAAATACACATAAAATAATGTAAATTCGTATCAAAATAAATAAACAAAATACCAATAAAAGAATGTGTATTTGTATGAATATAAATATACAAAATACACATAAAATAACGTAAATTTGTATAAACCTATATACAAAAATACACAGAAGTAATTAAATTCGTATGAAAATAGATATACAAAATACAGATAAAATAAGCTAAATTTGAATTGAAATGTATATACAAAATACATAAAATAATGTAAATTTGTATCAAAATATTTATAAAAATACATATAATAACGTAAATTTGTTTAAAAATATATAAACAAAATACACATTAAGTAATGTAAATACGTATAAAAAATATGTACAAAATACACATATAATCATGTAATTCGTATCAAACTAAATAAACAAAATATCAATAAAATAATGTAAATTTGTATGAGAAAACATATACAAATACATATAAAATAACGCTAATTTCCATAAAAATATATGTCCAAAAATGAACGTAAAATAAAGTAACTTTGAATAAAAATATGTATACAAAACACACATTAAATAATGTAAATGCGTACATAAAATAACCTAAATTTGTATAAAACTATATACAAAAATACACAAAAATAATTTAAATTTGTATGAAAAGAAATATACAAAATACACATACAATAAGGTAAATTTGTATTGAAATAGATATGCAAAACACATATAAAATAATGTAAATTTGTTTCAAAATATATATACGAATACACATAAAAAACGTAGATTTCTATAAAAATACATATACAAAATACACATAATAGTATGTAAATACGAATAAAAAAATATATACAAAACACATAAAATAATGTAAATTCGTATAAATGTAAATAAACAATATTCCATTAAAAGAATGTGTATTTGTATAAATATAAATATACAAAATGCACATAAAATTACGTAAATTTATATAAAACTATATACATAAATTAACGCAAATTTCTATAAAAATATATGTACAAAAATGAACATAAAATCAATTTGCATAAAAATATATATACAAAACACACTTTAGATAATGTAAATGAGTATAAAAATATGTATATAAAATACCTATGAAATAATCTAAATTCGTATCGAATTAAATTAAGAAAATACCAATAAAATAATGTAATTTTGGATGAAAATATATATACAAAATACACAAAAAATAACCTAAATACAAATACAAATATACACATAAAATAATTTAAAATTGAATGAAAGAAATTTACAAAATAAACATAAAATAAGGTAACCTAAAGATAACCTAAGATAACCTAAATACAAATACAAAAATACACATTAAATAATTTAAAATTGAATGAAATAAATATACAAAATGAGTATTCGTATATAGATTTTGAAATAAATTTACACTTTTTTATGTGTATTTTGCATATTTTTTCAATACAAATTTACCTTATTGTATATGCATTTTGTATATTAATTTTAATACAAATTTAATTATGCTATGTGTATTTTTGTATATGTATTTTTATAAAAATATGCTTTATTTTATGGGTATTTTGCATTTTTATTTTCATACAAATTTACATTATTTTATTTATATTCTGTTTATTTTTTTAAAACAATTTTACATTATTCTATGTGTATTTTGTATATCTATTTTTATACGTATTTACTTAATTTGATGCGAATTACATGATTATTTGTGTATTTTGTACATTTTTTTATACGTATTTACATTATTTAATGTGTATTTTGTTTATATATTTTTATACAAATTTACGTTATTATATGTGTATTTGTATAAGTGTATAAGTATTTTGATACAAATTTACATTATTTTATGTATTTTTTATATATATTTCAATTCAAATTTAGCTTATTTTATGTGTATTTTGTATATCTATTTATTTTAATACAAAATAAAATATTTTATGTTTTTTCGTATATATATTTTTATAAAAATTGCGTTATTTTATGGGTATTTTGCATCTTAATTTTCATACAAATTTACATTATTTTATTTGTGTTTTGTATATATTTTTTTTAAACATATTTACATTATTTAAAATGTGTTTTTTTTTATATATTTGATACATATTTACGTTATTTTAAGTTATTTTATGTTTATTTGTTTATATATTTTGTCACAAATTTACAATATTTTATGGGTATTTTGTATATATATTTCAAAAGAAATTTACCTAGTTTTATGTGTATTTTGAATATCTATTTTCACACAAACTCAATTTATTTTTATGTATTTTTGTATATATTTCAATACAAATTTTAGTTATGTTATGTGTATTTTGTAAATCTATTTTCATTCAAATATATATTATTTTATTGGTATTTTGTTGATTTATATTGATACGAATTTACATTATTTTATATGTACTTTGTATATATATTTTTATACGCATTTACATTATTTAATATTTATTTTGAATATATAATTTTATACAAATTCATGGTATTTTATGTGTATTTGTATATATATTTTCATATAAATTTACATTATTTTATATGTATTTAGTACATATATTTCATTACAAATTTACATTATTTTATGTTTATTTTGTATGTGTATTTTGTACATTTATATTTATACAAATACACATTCTTTTATTGGTATTTTGTTTATTTATTTTGTTTCGAATTTACATTATTTTATGTGTATTTTGTTTACATTTTTTTATACGTATTTACTTAATTTTATGTGTATTTTGTATGTATATTTTTATAGAAATCTACGATATTTTATGTGTATTCGTATATATATTTTGAAACAAATTTACATTGTTTTATACGTATTTTTGCATATCTCTTTCAATAGAAGTTTACCTTATTGTATGTGTATTTGTATATTTATTTCAATACAAATTTAAATATTTTATGTGTAATTTGGTATATATATTTTTATAAGAAATGCGCTATTTGATGGGAATTTTGCATCTTTATTTTCATACAAATTTACATTATTTTATTAATATTCGGTGTATTTATTTTGATACGATTTTACATTATTCTATTTGTTATTTGTATATATATTTTTGTGTATTTTTGCATATAGTTTTATACAAATTTAGGTTATTTTATGTACGCATTTACATTATTTACTGTGTGTTTTGTATATATATTTTTATGCAAATTTACTTTATTTTATGTGCATTTTTGTACATATATTTTTTTAGAGATTTGCGTTATTTTATGTGTATTTGTATATAAAAGAATGTGTATTTGTATAAATATAAATATACAAAATACACATAAAATAACGTAAATTTGTATAAAACTATATACAAAAATACACAAAAGTAATTAAATTCGTATGAAAATAGATATACAAAATACAGATAATATAAGCTAAATTTGAATTCAAATGTATATACAAAATACATAAAATAATGTAGATTTGTATCAAAATATTTATAAAAATACATGTAATAACGTAAATTTTGATACGATTTTACATTATTCTATTTGTGTTTTGTATATATTTTTTTATACAAATTTACGTTATTATATGTGTATTTGTTTATATATTTTCTTTCAAATTTACATTATTTTATGTGTATTTTGTATATGTATTTCAATACAAATTAACCTAATTTTATGTGTATTTTGTATATTTCTTTTCATACAAATTTAAATTATTTTTATGTATTTTTGTATATAGTTTTATATAAATTTAGGTTATTTTATGTACGCATTTACATTATTTAATGTGTGTTTTGTAAATATATTTTTATCCATAATTACTTTATTTTACGTTCATTTTTGGACATATATTTTTATAGAAATTAGCGTTATGTTATATGTGTTTGTATATGTTTTCTCATACAAATTTACATTATTTTATTGATATTTTGTTTATTTAGTTTGATACGAATTAAATGATTATATGTGTATTTTGTACATATTTTTTTTACGTATTTACATTACTTAATGTGTATTTTGTTTATATATTTTTAAACAAATTTACGTTATTATATGTATTTTTATAAATATTTTGATACAAATTTACATTATTTTATGTATTTCGTATATACATTTCAATTCAAATTTAGCTTATTTTATCTGTATTTTGTATATCTATTTTCATACGAATTTAATTACTTCTGTGTATTTTTGTATATAGTTTTATATAAATTTACGTTATTTTATGTGTATTTTGTATATTTATATTTATACAAATACACATTCTTTTATTGGTATTTTGTTTATTTATTTTCATACGAATATACATTATTTTATGTGTGTTTTGTATACATTTTCTTATACGTATTTACTTCATTTTATGTGTATTTTGTATATATTTTTTTATAGAAATATACGTTATTTTATGTGTATTCGTATATATATTTTGAAACAAATTTACATTGTTTTATATGTATTTTGCATATCTATTTCAATACAAATTTACGTTATTGTACGTGTTTTTTGTATATTTATTTTAATACAAATTAAATTTTTTTATGTGTATTTTGGTTTATATATTTTTATAAATAAAAAAATGCGTTATTTTATGGGTAATTTGATTCTTTATTTTCAGACAAATTTACATGATTTTATTAATATTCTGTGTATTTATTTTGATACGATTTTACATTATACTATTTGTGTTTTGTACATATTTTTTTATACAAATTTACGTTATTTTAAGTGTATTTGTTTATGTATTTTCATTCAAATTTACATTATTTTATGTGGGTTTTCTGTATGTATTTCAATACAAATTTACCTAATTTTATGTGTATTTTGTATATTTATTTCCATACAAATTTAAAATATTTTTGTGTATTTTTGTATATAGTTTGATACAAATTTAGGTTATTTTATGTGTATTTTGTATATCTATTTTCAACCAAATACACATTCTTTTATTGATATTTTGTTTATTTACTTTGACGCGAATTTACATTATTTAATGTGTATTTTGTATATATATTTTTATACGTATTTAAATCATTTCATGTGTATTTTGTATAGTTTTAAACAAATTTATATTATTTAATCTGTATTTTGTATATTATATATATATATATATATATATATATATATATATATATATATATATATATATATATATATATATATATATATATATATATATATCTATATTTTTATCTATATATATATATATATATATATATATATATATATATATATATATATATATATATATATATTTTGTTTATTTATTTTGATACTAATTTACATTATTTTATGTGTATTTTGTATACATTTTTTATACGTATTTACTTAATTTTATGTGTATTTTGTATATATATTTTTATAGAAACCTACCTTATTTCAAGTGTATTCGTATATATATTTTGAAACAAATTTACATTGTTTATATGTATTTTGCATATCTATTTTTGTGTATTCTGTATTTATTTTTGTTATACATAGAATAATGTAAAATCGTATCAAAATAAGTACACAGAATATCAATAAAATAATTTAAATTTGTATCAAAATAAAGATGCAAAATACCCATAAAATAAAGCATTTTTTTTAAAAATACATATACAAAAATACACATAGAATAATTAAATTTGTATCAAAATTAATATACAAAATGCACATACAATAAGGTAAGTTTGTATTGAAAAATAAAAAACGCAAAATACACATAAAACAGTGTAAATTTGTTTCAAAATATATATACGAATACACATAAAATAACGGTGATTTCTATATGAATATATATACAAAATACACATGAAATGATGTAAATACGTATAAAAATATATATACTAAATACACATTAAATACTGTAAATTCGCGTCAAAATAAATAAACAAAATATCAATAAAAGAATGTGTATTTGAATGAAAATAGATATACAAAATACACATAAAATAACCTAAATTTGTATCAAACTATATACAAAAATACACAAAAATATTTTAAATTTGTATGAAAATAAATATACAAAATACACATAAAATTAGGTAAATTTGTATTGAAATACATATACAATATACACATAAAATAATGGAACTTTGAATGAAAAGACATAAACAAAAACACTTAAAATAACGTAAATTTGTATTAAAAATATATATATAAAACGCATATAGAATAATGTAAAATCGTATAAAAATAAATATACAGAATATTAATAAAATGATGTAAATTTGTATGAAAATAAAGAGGCAAAATACCCATAAAATAACGCATTTTTTTTTATTTAAAAAAATATATATACCAAAATACACATAAAAAAATTAAATTTGAATTAAGATAAATATATAAAAAACACATACAATAAATAAGGTAAATTTGTATTGAAATAGATATGCAAAATACATATAAAACAATGTAAATTTGTTTCAAAATATATATACGAATATACATAAAAAAACGTAGATTTCTATAAAAATATATATATAAAATACACATAAAATGAAGTAAATACGTATAAAAAAATGTATACAAAATACACATAAAATAATGTAAATTCGTATCAAAATAAATATACAAAATACCAATAAAAGAATGTGTATTTGTATAAATATACAAAATACACATAAAATAACGTAAATTTATATAAAACTATATACAAAAATACCCAGAAGTATTTTAATTTGTATGAAAATAGATATACAAAATAAGGTAAATTCGTTTCAAATTCAATAAACAAAATTCAGATAAAAGAACGTATATTTGTAGAAAAAATAAATATACAAAATACACATAAAATAACGAAAATTTGTATGAAAATATATAAAAAAATAAACAAAAATAATTTCAATTTGTATGAAAATAAATATACAAAATGCACATGTATTTTGTATATCTATTTTCACACAAATTTAATTACTTTTGTGTATTTTTGCATATAGTTTTATATAAATTTACGTTATTTTATTTGTATTTTGTATATTTATATCTATACAATATACATACTTTTATCAGTATTTTGTTTATTTATTTTGATACGAGTTTACAATATTTTATGTGTATTTTGTATACCTTTTTTTATACGTATTTACTTCATTTTATGTGTATTTTGTATATTTATTTTCATAGAAATCTACGTTATTTTATGTGTATTCGTATATATATTTTGAAAAAAATTTACATGGTTTTATATGAATTTTGCATATCTATTTCAATACAAATTTACCTTATTGTATGTGCATTTTGTATATTTATTTTAATACAAATTCAAATATTTTATGTGTGTCTTGGTATAAATATTTTTATAAAAAATGCGTTATTTTATGGGTATTTTGCATCTTAATTTTCATACAAATTTACATTATTTTATTAATATTCTGTGTATTTATTTTGATATGATTTTATATTATTCTATTTGTGTTTTGTATATATTTTTTTATACATATTTACGTTATTTAATATGTATTTTTTATATATATTTTACACAAATTTACGTTATTTTAAGTCTATTTGTTTATATATTTTCATTCAAATTTACATTATTTTATGTGTATTTTGTAAATGTATTTCAATACAAATTTACCTAATTTTATGTGTATTTTGTATATTTATTTTCATACAAATTAAAATTAATTTTGTGTATTGTTGTATATAGTTTTATACAAATTTAGGTGATTTTATGTGTATAATGTACATCTATTTTCATACAAATACACATTCTTTTATTGATATTTTGTTTATTTTTTTTGACGCGAATTTAAATTATTTAATGTGTATTTTATATATATATATTTTTATACGTGTTTACATCATTTGATGTGTATTTTGTGTATATATTTCTATAGAAATCTACGTTGATTTATGAGTATTCGTAAAATAGATTTTGAAATAAATTTACACTGTTTTATGTGTATTTTGCATATTTTTTCAATACAAATTAACCTTATTGAATATGCATTTTGTATATTAATTTTAATACAAATTTAATTATGCTATGTGTATTTTTGTATATGTATTTTTATAGAAATATGCTTTATTTTATGGGTATTTTGCATTTTTTTTTCATACAAATCTACATTATTTTATTTATATTCTATTTATTTTTTTAAACAATTTTACATTATTCTATGTGTATTTTGTATATCTATTTTTATACGTATTTACTTAATTTTATGTGTATTTTGTATATATATATTTTAATAGAAATCTACGTTATTTTATGTGTATTCGTATATATATTTTGAAACAAATTTACGTTGTTTTATATGTATTTTTGCATATCTCTTTCAATACAAGTTTACCTTATTGTATGTGCATTTTGTATATTTATTTCAATACAAATTTTAATATTTTATGTGTATTTTGGTATATATATTTTTATAAGACATGCGCTATTTGATGGGAATTTTGCATCTTTATTTTCATACAAATTTACATTATTTTATTAATATTCGGTGTATTTATTTTGTTACGATTTCACATTATTCTATATGTTTTTTGTATATATATTTTTTATACATATTTACATTATTTAATGTGTATCTTGCATATATATTTCATACAAATTTATTATCTATTATTTATTTTCATGCAAATACACATTCTTTTCATGATATTTTGTTTATTTATTTTGACACGAATTTACCTACATATGTATTTTGTATATATATTTTTATACGTATTTACATAACTTCATGTGTATTTTGTATATATATTTCTATAGAAATCTACGTTATTTTATGTGTATTCATATATATATTTTGAAACAATTTAACTTTGTTTTATATGTATTTTTGAATATCTCTTTCAATACATATTTACCTTACTGTATGTGCATTTTGTATATTTATTTCAATACAAATTTAAATATTTTATGTGTATTTTGGTATATATATTTAAAAAAAATGAGCTATTTAATGGGATTTTAGCATCTTTCTTTTCATACAAATTTACATTATTTTATTGATATTCTGTGTATTTATATTGATAGAATTTTTAATTATTCTATTTCTTTTTTGTATATATTTTTTTATACACATTTACATTATTTAATGTGAATCTTGCATATATATTTTATACAAATTTACGTTATTTTAAGTGTATTTGTTTATATATTTTCATTCAAATTTACATTATTTTATGTGTATTTTGTATATGTATTTCAATACAAGTTTACCTAATTTTAAGTGTATTTTGTATATTTCTTTTCATACAAATTTTAAATATTTTTGTGTATTTTTGAATATAGTTTTATACAAATTTTGGTTATTTTATGTACGCATTTACATTATTTAATGTGTGTTTTGTATATATATTTTTATGCATATTTACTTTATTTTATGTGCATTTTTGTACATATATTTTTTTAGAAATTTGCGTTATTTTATGTGTATTTGTATATGTTTTCTCATACAAATTTACATTATTTTATTGCTATTTTGTTTATTTATTTTGATACGAATGAAAATAGATATACAAAATATACATAAAATAAACTAAATTTGTATTGAAATATATTTACAAAATACATAAAGTAATGTAAATTTGTATCAAAATATTTTAACAGATGCGCATAAAATAACGTAAATTTGTTTTAAAATATACAAAATACACATTAGATAATGTAAATATGTATAAAAAAATATATACAAAACACAAATAGAATAACGTAAAATCGTATCAAAATAAATACACAGAATATTAATAAAACAATGTAAATTTG
Source organism: Eriocheir sinensis (assembly GCF_024679095.1). Classification (NCBI taxonomy): domain Eukaryota; kingdom Metazoa; phylum Arthropoda; class Malacostraca; order Decapoda; family Varunidae; genus Eriocheir; species Eriocheir sinensis. Next base: position 351,892 of record NW_026110507.1, read on the forward strand.
TATGAAAATAAAGATGCAAAATACCCATTAAATAACCAAAAACACATGTAAAAATTAATTTGTATTAAAATAAATATACAAAATACACATAGAATAAAATAAAAATCTGTATAGATATATATGCAAAATACATATAAAAATGAATTTTTTTTTCAAATATATATACAAATACACATAAAATTACGTAGATTAAATATATATATATATACACATAAAAAATAAAAATACGTATAGAAAATGTATACAAAATACACATAAAATAATGTAAATTCATATAAATAAAAATAAAATACCAATAGAAGAATGTGTATTTGTATAAATATAAATATACAAAATACACATAAAATAACGTAAATTTGTATAAAACTATATACAAAAATACACAGAAGTTATTAAATTCGTATGAAAATAGATATAAAATATACAGATAAAATAAGCTAAATTTGAATTGAAATGTATATACAAAATATATAAAATAATGTAAATTTGTATCAAAATATTTATAAAAATACATATAATAACGTAAATTTGTTTATATATATATAAACAAAATACACATTAAGTAATGTAAATACGTATAAAAAATATGTACAAAATACACATATAATCATGTAATTCGTATCAAACTAAATAAACAAAATATCAATAAAATAATGTAGATTTGTATGAGAAAACCTATTCAATTACATATAAAATAACGCTAATTTCCATAAAAATATATGTCCAAAAATGATCGTAAAATAAAGTATCTTTGGATAAAAATATATATACAAAACACACATTAAATAATGTAAATGCGTACATAAAATAACCTAAATTTGTATAAAACTATATACAAAAATACACAAAAATAATTTAAATTTGTATGAAAAGAAATATACAAAATACACATAAAATTACAAAATACATATAAAATAATGTAAATTTGAAAGAAAATATATAAACAAATACATATATAATAACGTAAATTTGTATGAAATATATATTCAAAATACACATTAAATAATGTAAATATGTTTAAAAAAATATATACAAAACACAAATAGAATAATGTAAAATCTTATCAAAATATATACACAGAATATTAATAAAATAATGTAAATTTGTATGAAAATTAAGATGCAAAATACCTATAAAATAAAGCATTTTTTATAAAATTATTGATACCAAAATACAAACAAAATATTTGAATTTGTATTAAAATAAATATACAAAATGCACATACAATAAGGTAAATTTGTATTGAAATAGATATGCAAAATACATATAAAATAATGTAAATTTGTTTCAAAATATATATACGAATACACATAAAATAACGTAGATTTCTATAAAAATACATATACAAAATACACATAATATTAAGTAAATACGTATAAAAAAATGTATACGAAATACATATAAAATAATGTAAATTCCTATAAATGTAAATAAACAATATACCAATAAAAGAATGTGTATTTGTATAAATATAAATATACAAAATGCACAAAAAATAACGTAAATTTATATAAAACTATATACATAAAATAACGCAAATTTCTATAAAAATATATGTACAAAAATGAACATAAAATAAATTTGCATAAAAATATATATACAAAACACACTTTAGATAATGTAAATGAGTATAAAAATATGTATTCAAAATACCTATGAAATAATCTAAAGTCGTATCGAATTAAATTAAGAAAATATCAATAAAATAATGTAATTTTGGATGAAAATATATATACAAAATACACATAAAATAATCTAAATACAAATATAAATATACACAAAATAATTTAAAATTGAATGAAATAAATATACAAAATAAACATAAAATAAGGTAAATTTGTAATGAAATATATGAAAAAATACATAAAATAATATAAATTTGTATGAATATATATACAAATACATATTAAATAACATGAATTTGTATAAAATTTGTATCAAAATATATACTTATACACACAATAAAATAACGTAATTTTTTTATGAAAATGTATATACAAAATACACATAAAATAATTTAAATACGTAAAAATATATACAAAAAAACACATAAAATAATGTAAATTTGTATGAAAATATATAAACAAATACACATAAAATAATGTAAATTTGGATAAAATATATATACAAAATGAACATTAAATAATGTAAATATGTATTAAAAAAATATACAAAATACACATAGAATAATGTTAAATCGTATCAAAATAAATAAAGAGAATATCAATAAAATAATGTAAATTTGTATGAAAATAAAGATGCAAAATATCCATATAATAACGCATATTTGCATAAAAATATATATACAAAAATACATATAAAATAGTTAAATTTGTATTAAAATAAATATACAAAATGCACGTACAATAAAGTAAATTTGTATTGAAATAGATATGCAAAATACACATCAATAATGTAAATTTGTATCAAAATATCTACGAATACTCATAAAATAGAGTAAATTTCTATGAAAATATACATAAAAAATAGATATACAAAATACACATGTAACTAGTTAAATTTGTATTTAAATACATGTACAAAAAACACATAAAATAATGTAGATTTGTATGAAATGAAAACAAATACATTTTATATAAAATATATATACAAAATACACATAGAATAATGTAAAATCATATCAAAATAAATACACAGAATATCAATAAAATAATGTAAATTTGTATGAAAATAAAGATGCAAAATACCCATAAAATAAAGCATATTTTTATAAAAATACATATACAAAAATACACATAGATTAATCAAATTTGTATTAAAACTAATATACAAAATGCACATACAATAAGGGTAAATTTGTATTGAAAAAATATGCAAAATACACATCAAACAATGTAAATTTGTTTCAAAATATATATACGAATACACATAAAATAACACAGATTTCTATAGAAATATATATACAAAATACACTTGAAATAATGTAAATACGTATAAAAACATATATACAAAATACACATTAAATAATGTTAATTCGTGTCAAAATAAATATACAAAATACCATGAAAAGAATGTGTATTTGTATGAAAATAGATATACAAAATACACATAAAATAACCTAAATTTGTATAAAACTATATACAAAAATACACAAAAATAATTTAAACTTCCATGAAAATAAATACATATATTTTATTACAAATTTACCTTATTTTATGTTTATTTTATATATTTATTTCATTCAATTTTAAATTATTTAATGTGTATATTTGTATTTGTATTTAGGTTATTTTATGTGTGTTTTCTATATATATTTTCATCCAAAATTACATTATTTTATTGTTATTTTCTTAATTTAACTCGATACGAATTTAGATTATATCATAGGTATTTTGTATACATATTTTTATACTCATTTACATTATCTAATGTGTGTTTTGTAAATATTTTTTTATGCAAACTAATTTTATGTGCATTTTTGTACATATATTTTTAAATAACTTAAAACGTTATTTTATGTGTAATTTGTATATGTTTTCTCATACAAATTTACATTATTTAATTAGTTTTTTGTTTATTTATTTTGATACGAATGACTTGATTATTGGTGTATTTTGTAAATATTCTTTATACGTATTTACATTACTTAATGTGTATTTTGTTTATATATTTTTTTTACAAATTTACGTTATTATATGTGTATTTGTTAAAAATATTTTGAAACGAATTTACTTTATTTTATGTATTTTGTATATATATTTCAATTCAAATTTAGCTTATTTTGTGTGTATTTTGTATATCTATTTTCATACAAATTTTATTATTTCTGTGTATTTTTGTATATAGTTTTATACAAATTTACGTTATTTTATGTACATTTTGTATATTTATATTTATACAAATACTCATTCTCTTATTGGTATTTTGTTTATTTATATTTATTCGAATTTACATTAATTTATGTGTATTTTGTATACATTTTTGATTAGTATTTACTTAATTTTATTTGTATTTTGTATATATATATATTTATAGTTATTTTGTGTGTATTCGTATATATATTTTTAAACAAATTTGCATTGTTTTATATTTTTTTTGCATATCTATTTCAATACAAATTTACCTTATTGTATGTGCATTTTGTATATTTATTTTAATCTCAAATTCAAATATTTTATGTGTATTTTGGTATATATAATTTTATAAAAAATGCGTTATTTTATAGGTATTTTGCATCTTAGTTTTCATACAAATGTACATTATTTTATTAATATTCTGTGTATATATTTTGATACGATTTTATATTATACTATTTGTGTTTTGTATATATTTTTCTATACATATTTTCATTATTTAATGTGTATTTTTTATATATATTTTATACAAATTAACGTTATTTTAAGTGTATTTGTTTATATAATTTCATTCAAATTTACATTATTTTAAGTGTATTTTGTATATGTATTTCAATACAAATTTATCTAATTTTATGTGTATTTTGTATATTTATTTTCATACAAATTTAAGTTATTTTATGTGTTTTTTTGTATATACATATAGAGTAAATTTCTATGAAAATATATATTCAAAATACATATAAAATTATGTAAATAAGTATAAAAATATATATATCAAATACACCTAAAAAAATGAAAATTCGTATCAAAATAAATAAACAAAATTCCGATAAAAGAACGTATATTTGTAGGAAAATAAATATACAAAATACACATAAAATTTGAATAAAAATATATTCAAAAAAACAAAAAAATATATTTCAATTCGTATGAAAATAGATATACAAAATACACATATAATTAGTTAAATTTGTATTTAAATACATGTACAACATACACATAAAATAATGAAAATTTGTATGAAATGAAAACAAATTCACATAAAATAACGTACATTTGTATAAAATAGATATACAAAATATACATAGAATAATGTAAAATCGTATCAAAATAAATACACAGAATATCAATAAAATAATGTAATTTTGTATGAAAATAAAGATGCAAAATACCCATAAAATAAAGCATATTTTTTTTAAAAATACATATACAAGAATACACATAGAATAATTAAATTTGTATTAAAATTAATATACAAAATGCACGTACAATAAGGTAAATTTGTATTGAAAAAATATACAAAATGCACATAAAACAATGTATATTTGTTTCAAAATATATATATACGAATACACATAAAATAACGTAGATTTCTATAGAAATATATATACAAAATACACATGAAATGACGTAAATACGTATAAAAATATATATACACAATACACATTAAATAATATAAATTCGCATCAAAATAAATAAACAAAATATCAATAAAAGAATGTGTATTTGTATGAAAATAGATATACAAAATACACATAAAATATTGTAAATTTGTATAAAACACTATTAAAAAAATACACAAAAATAATTTAAATTTGTATAAAAATATATATACAAAATACACATAAAACTAGTTAAATTTCTATTGAAATACATATACAAAATACACATAAAATAATGTAAATTTGAATGAAAATATATAAACAAATACACTTAAAATAACGTAAATTTGTATGAAATATATATAGAAAATACACATTAAATAATGTAAATATGTATAAAAAAATATATACAAAACACAAATAGAATAATGTAAAATAGTATAAAAATAAATACACAGAATATTAATAAAATAATGTAAATTTGTATGAAAATAAAGATGCAAAATACCCAGAAAACAACGCATTTTTTGTGAAAATATATATACCAAAATACACATAAAATATTTAAATTTGTATTACAATAAATAAACAAAATGCACATACAATAGGTAAATTTGTATTGAAATAGATATGCAAAATACACATAAGACAATGTAAATTTGTTTCAAAATATATATACGAATACATATAAAATAACGTAGATTTCTATAAAAATATATATACAAAATACACATAAAATGAAGTAAATACGTATAAGAAAATGTATACAAAATACACATAAAATAATGTAAATTCGTATCAAAATAAATAAACTAAATGCCAATAAAAGAATGTTTACTTGTATAAAAATATATAACAAAATACACATTAAATAATGTAAATACGTATAAAAGATATGTACGTAATGTAAAAAATTTATAAAATTAAAGATGCAAAATACCCATAAAATAACTCATATTTAAAAAAACAATATATACAAAAATACACATCAAATAATTGAATTTGTGTTAAAATAAATATACAAAATATACATACAATAAGGAAGATTTTTATTGAAATAGATATGCAAAAAACACATAAAATAATGAAATTTTTTATCAAAATATATACGAATACACACAATAAAATTACGTAAATTTTTATGAAAATATATATACAAAATACACATAAAATAATGTAAATAGATAGAAAAATATATATACAAAATACACATAAAATAACGTAAATTCGTATTAAAAATAAATAAACAAAATTTCCTCTAAAAGAATGTATATTTGTAGGAAAATATATATACAAAATACAAATAAAATAACAAAAATTTGTATAAAAATATATACAAAAATACACAGAAAATAATTTAAATTTGTTTGAAAATAGATATGCAAAATACACATGAAATTAGGCAAATTTTTATTGAAATACATATACAAAATACACATAAAATAATGTATATTTGTATGAAAAAATATAAACAAATACACATAAGATAACGTAAATTTCCATAAAATATATGTACAAAATATACATTTAATAATGTAAATATGTCTAAAAATATATATACAAAATACAGAGAATAACGTAAAATCGTATCAAAATAAATAAACAGACTATCAATAAAATAATGTAAATTTGTATGAAAATAAAGATGCAAAATACCCATATAATAACTCATATTTGTTTAAAAATATATATACAAAAATACACATAAAATAATAAAATTTGTATCAAAATAAATATACAAAAGGCACATACAATAAAGAAAATTTGTATTGAAATAGATATGCGAAATACACATAAATAATGTAAATTTGTATCAAAATATATATACGAATACACATAAAATAGAGTAAATTTCTATGAAAATATATATTCAAAATACATATAAAATTATGTAAATAAGTATAAAAATATATATATCACATACACCTAAAATAATGAAAATTCGTATCAAAATAAATAAACAAAATTCCGATAAAAGAACGTATATTTGTAGGAAAATAAATATACAAAATACACATAAAATAAATATACAAAAAACATATAAAAATAGGTAAATTTGTATTGAAATACATATACAAAATACACATATAATAATGTAAATTTGAATGAAAATATATAAACATATAGACTTAAAATAACGTAAATTTGTATCAAATATATATACAAAAAAAAACATTAAATAATGTAAATATGTATAAAAAAATATATACAAAACACAAATAAAATAATGTAAAATCGTATCAAAATAAATACAGAAAATATTAATAAAATAATGTAAATTTGTATGAAAATTAAGATGCAAAATACCCATAAAATAACGCATTTTTTATAAAAATATATATACGAAAAAACATAAAATATTTGATTATGTATTAATATAAATAGATATACAAAATACACATAAAATAAGCTAAATTTTAATTGAAATATATATACAAAATACATAAAATAATGTAGATTTGTATCAAAATACCTATACAAATACACATATAATAACGTAAATTTGTATAAAAATATATAAACAAAATACACATTAAATAATGTAAATACGTATAAAAAAATGTAAAAAATACTCAAATAATCATGTAATTCGTATCAAAATAAATAGACAAAATACCAATAAAATAATGTAAATTTCTATGAGAATACACATAAATAACGCAAATATCAATAAAAATATATATAATATAATATATTTTTATACATATTTAAATTATTTAATGTATATTTTGTATATATATATTTTATCCAAATTTACGTGATTTTATATGTATTTGTTTATATATTTTCATACAAATTGTGAGTTTTGTATATGTATTTCAATACAAATTTGCCTAATTTATGTGTATTTTGCAAATCTATTTTCAAACAAATTTAAATTATTTTTGTGTATTTTTGTATATATTTCTATACAAATTTTAGTTATTTTATTTGTTTTTTGTATATATATTTTATTACAAATATACATTCTTTTATTGGAATTTTGTGTATTTAATTTTTTACGAATTTACATTATTTTATGTGTATCTTGTATATATATTTTTCTACGTATTTAAACTATTTTATGTGTATTTTATATATACATTTTCATAAAAATTTACGTTATTTTATTGAGTGTATTCGTATATATTTTGAAACAAATTTTATACAAATTCATGTTATTTTATGTGTATTTGTATATATATTTTCATACAAATTGATATTATTTTATGTGTATATTTACATATATTTTATTACAAATTTACCTTATTTTATGTTTATTTTGTATATTTATTTCATTCAATTTTAAATTATTTAATGTGTATATTTGTATTTGTATTTAGGTTATTTTATGTGTGTTTTCTATATATATTTTCATCCAAAATTACATTATTTTATTGTTATTTTCTTAATTTAACTCGATACGAATTTAGATTATTTCATAGGTATTTTGTTTACATATTTTTATACTCATATACATTATCTAATGTGTGTTTTGTATATATTTTTTTATGCAAACTAATTTTATGTGCATTTTTGTACATATATTTTTATAGAAACTTAAAACGTTATTTTATGTGTATTTTGTATATGTTTTCACATACAAATTTACATTATTTAATTAGTTTTTTGTTTATTTATTTTGATACGAATGACTTGATTATTGGTGTATTTTGTAAATATTTTTTATACGTATTTACATTACTTAATGTGTATTTTGTTTATATATATTTTTTACAAATTTACTTTATTATATGTGTATTTGTTAAAAATATTTTGAAACGAATTTACTTTATTTTATGTATTTTGTATATATATTTCAATTCAAATTTAGCTTATTTTGTGTGTATTTTGTATATATATTTTCATACAAATTTAATTACTTCTGTGTTTTTTTGTATATTGTTTTATACAAATTTACGTTATTTTATGTACATTTTGTATATTTATATTTATACAAATACACATTCTCTTATTGGTATTTTGTTTATTTATATTTATTCGAATTTACATTAATTTATGTGTATTTTGTATACATTTTTGATTAGTATTTACCTAATTTTATTTGTATTTTGTATATATATATTTATAAAAATCTATGTTATTTTATGTGTATTCGTATATATATTTTGAAACAAATTTACATTGTTTTATATGTTTTTTGCATATCTATCTCAATACAAATTTACCTTATTGTATGTGCATTTTGTATATTTATTTTAATACAAATTCAAATATTTTATGTGTATTTTGGTATATATAATTTTATAAAAAATGCGTTATTTTATAGGTATTTTGCATCTTAGTTTTCATACAAATGTACATTATTTTATTAATATTCTGTGTGTATATTTTGATACGATTTTATATTATACTATTTGAGTTTTGTATATATTTTTTTATACATATTTTCATTATTTAATGTGAATTTTTTATATATATTTAATACAAATTAACGTTATTTTAAGTGTATTTGTTTATAGAATTTCATTCAAATTTACATTATTTTAAGTGTATTTTTCATATGTATTTCAATACAAATTTACCTAATTTTATGTGTATTTTGTATATTTATTTTCATACAAATTTAAATTATTTTTGTGTTTTTTTGTATATACATATAGAGTAAATTTCTATAGTAAATTTCGTATCAAAATAAATACACAGAATATCAATAAAATAATGTAATTTTGTATGAAAATAAAGATGCAAAATACCCATAAAATAAAGCATATTTTTTTTAAAATACATATACAAGAATACACATAGAATAATTAAATTTGTATTAAAATTAATATACAAAATGCACGTACAATAAGGTAAATTTGTATTGAAAAAATATACAAAATGCACATAAAACAATGTATATTTGTTTCAAAATATATATATACGAATACACATAAAATAACGTAGATTTCTATAGAAATATATATACAAAATACACATGAAATGACGTAAATACGTATAAAAATATATATACACAATACACATTAAATAATATAAATTCGGATCAAAATAAATAAACAAAATATCAATAAAAGAATGTGTATTTGTATGAAAATAGATATACAAAATACACATAAAATATTGTAAATTTGTATAAAACTCTATTAAAAAAATACACAAAAATAATTTAAATTTGTATAAAAATATATATACAAAATACACATAAAACTAGTTAAATTTCTATTGAAATACATATACAAAATACACATAAAATAATGTAAATTTGAATGAAAATATATAAACAAATACACTTAAAATAACGTAAATTTGTATGAAATATATATAGAAAATACACATTAAATAATGTAAATATGTATAAAAAAATATATACAAAACACAAATAGAATAATGTAAAATAGTATCAAAATAAATACACAGAATATTAATAAAATAATGTAAATTTGTATGAAAATAAAGATGCAAAATACCCATAAAACAACGCATTTTTTATGAAAATATATATACCAAAATACACATAAAATATTTAAATTTGTATTACAATAAATATACAAAATGCACATACAATAGGTAAATTTGTATTGAAATAGATATGCAAAATACACATAAGACAATGTAAATTTGTTTCAAAATATATATACGAATACATATAAAATAACGTAGATTTCTATAAAAATATATATACAAAATACACATAAAATGAAGTAAATACGTATAAGAAAATGTATACAAAATACACATAAAATAATGTAAATTCGTATCAAAATAAATAAACTAAATGCCAATAAAAGAATGTTTACTTGTATAAAAATATATAAACAAAATACACATTAAATAATGTAAATACGTATAAAAGATATGTACGTAATGTAAAAAAATTATAAAATTAAAGATGCAAAATACCCATAAAATAACTCATATTTAAAAAAACAATATATACAAAAATACACATCAAATAATTGAATTTGTGTTAAAATAAATATACAAAATACACATACAATAAGGAAGATTTTTATTGAAATAGATATGCAAAATACACATAAAATAATGAAATTTTTTATCAAAATATATACGAATACACACAATAAAATTACGTAAATTTTTATGAAAATATATATACAAAATACACATAAAATAATGTAAATAGATAGAAAAATATATATACAAAATACACATAAAATAACGTAAATTCGTATTAAAAATAAATAAACAAAATTTCCTCTAAAAGAATGTATATTTGTAGGAAAATATATATACAAAATACAAATAAAATAACAAAAATTTGTATAAAAATATATACAAAAATACACAGAAAATAATTTAAATTTGTTTGAAAATAGATATGCAAAATACACATGAAATTAGGCAAATTTTTATTGAAATACATATACAAAATACACATAAAATAATGTATATTTGTATGAAAAAATATAAACAAATACACATAAGATAACGTAAATTTCCATAAAATATATGTACAAAATATACATTTAATAATGTAAATATGTCTAAAAATATATATACAAAATACAGAGAATAACGTAAAATCGTATCAAAATAAATAAACAGACTATCAATAAAATAATGTAAATTTGTATGAAAATAAAGATGCAAAATACCCATATAATAACTCATATTTGTTAAAAAATATATATACAAAAATACACATAAAATAATAAAATTTGTATCAAAATAAATATACAAAAGGCACATACAATAAAGAAAATTTGTATTGAAATAGATATGCGAAATACACATAAATAATGTAAATTTGTATCAAAATATATATACGAATACACATAAAATAGAGTAAATTTCTATGAAAATATATATTCAAAATACATATAAAATTATGTAAATAAGTATAAAAATATATATATCACATACACCTAAAATAATGAAAATTCGTATCAAAATAAATAAACAAAATTCCGATAAAAGAACGTATATTTGTAGGAAAATAAATATACAAAATACACATAAAATTACGAAAATTTGAATAAAAATATATACTAAAATACACAAAATTAATTTCGATCTATATGAAAATAGATATACATAATACACATATAATTAGTTAAATTTGCATTTAAATACATATACAAAATACACATGAAATAATGTAAATTTGTATGAAATGAAAACAAATTCACATAAAATAACGTTCATTTGTATGAAATATATATACAAAATATACATAGAATAATGTGAAATCGTATCAAAATAAATACACAGAATATATATAAAATAAAGTAAATTTGTATGAAAATAAAGATGCAAAATACTCATAAAATAAAGCATTTTTTTTATGAAAATACATATACAAAAATACACATAGAATAATTAAATTTGTATTATTTTATGTACTTTGTATATATATATATATATATATATATATATATATATATATATATATATATATATATATATATATATATATATATATATATATATATATATATATATATATATATATATATATATATATATATATATAGATATATATATGTATATATATTATATATATATATATATTTATATTTATACAAATACACATTCTTTTATTGGTATTTTGTTTATTTATTTTGATACGATTTTACATTATTTTATGTGTATTTTGTATTCATTTTTTAATACGTGTTTATTTCATTTTATGTGTATTTTGTATATATTTTTGTAGAAATCTACGTTATTTTATGTGTATTCGTATATATATTTTGAAAAAAATTTACATTGTTTTATATGTATTTTGCATATCAATTTCAATACAAACTTACAAAAATGCACATAAAATAAAGTAAATTTGCATTAAAATATATATACAAAACACACATTAAATAATGTAAATGCGTACATAAAATAACCTAAATTTGTATAAAACTATATACAAAAATACACATAAATAATTAAAATTTGTATGAAAAGAAATATACAAAATACACATAAAATTAGGTAAATTTGTATTGAAATACATATACAAAATACACATAAAATAATGTAAATTTGAATGAAAATATATAAACAAATACACTTAAATAACGTAAATTTGTATAAAATATATATGCAAGATACACATTAAATAATGTAAATGTGTATAAAAAAAATATATACAAAAAAGAAATAGAATAATGTAAAATCGTATCAAAATAAATACAGAGAATATCAACAAAATAATGTAAATTTGTATGAAAAGAAAGATGCAAAATTCCCATAAAATAGCGCATTTTTTCTAAAAATATATATACCAAAATACACATAAAATATTTAAATTTGTATTGAAATAAATATACAAAATGCATATACAGTAAGGTAAATTTGTATTGAAAGAGATATTCAAAAATACAAATAAAACAATGTAAATTTGTTTCAAAATATATATACGAATACACATAAAATAGCGTAGATTTCTATAGAAATAAATATACAAAATACACATGAAATTATGTAAATACGTATAAAAATATATTTACAAAATACATATTAAGTAATGTAAATTCGTGTCAAAATAAATATATCATGAAAAGAATGTGTATTTGTATGAAAATAAATAATAGATTATAAATTTGTATGAAATATATATGCAAGATACACATTAAATAATGTAAATATGTATAAAAAAAATATATACAAAAAATAAATAGAATAATGTAAAATCGTATCAAAATAAATACACTGAATATTAATAAAACAATGTAAATTTGAATGAAAATAGATTCAAAATTCCTATCAAATAGCGCATTTCTTATAAAAATATACATACCAAAATACACATAAAATATTTAAATTTGTAATACACATAAAAAAATTAGATTTGTATTAAAATAAATATATAAAAAACACATACAACAAGGTAAATTTGTATTGAAATAAATATGCAAAATACATATAAAGCAAGGTAAATTTGTTTCAAAATATGTATACGAATACACATAAAATAACGTAGATTTTTATAAATATATATATATATATATATATATATATATATATATATATATATATATATATATATATATATATATATATATATATATATATATATATATATATATATATATATATATATATATATATATATATATATATATATATATATATATATATATATATATATATATATATATATATATATATATAAATATATATATATATATATATATATATATATATATATATATATATATATCAAAATAAATAAACAAAATACCAATAAAAGAATGTGTATTTGTATAAATATAAATATACAAAATACACATAAAATAACGTAAATTTATATAAAACTATATTCAAAAATACACAGAAGTAATTAAATTTGTATGAAAATATATACAAAATACACAAAAAATAAGCTAAATTTGAATTGAAATATATATACAAAATACATGAAATAAAGTAAATTTGTATCAAAATATTTATACAAATACACATATAATAACGTAAATTTGTATGAAAATATATAAACAAAATACACATTAAATAATGTAAATACGTATAAAAAAATGTGTACAAAATACACATATAATCATGTAATTCGTATTAAAATAAAAAAACAAAATACCAATAAAATAATATAAATTTGTATGAGTAAACGTGTATGTTGCATATTTTTTCAATACAAATTTACCTTATTATATACGAATTTTGTATATTAATTTCAATACAAATTTAATTATTCGATGTGTATTTTTGTATCTGTATTTTTATAAAGATATTCTTTATTATTATTATGTGTATTTTGTAAATTTATTTTCATTCAAATATATATTATTTTATTGGTGTTTTGCTGATTTATATTGATACGAATTTACATTATTTTATATGTACTTTGTATATATATATTTTTATACGCTTTTACATTATTTAATATTTATTTTGAATATATATTTTTATACAAAATCATGGTATTTTATGTGTATTTATATATATATTTTCATATAAATTTACATTATTTTATGTGTATTTTGTACATATATTTTATTACAAATCTACCTTATTTTATGTTTATTTTGTATGTGTATTTTGTATATTTATATTTATCCAAATACACATTCTTTTATTGGTATTTTGTTTATTTATTTTAATTCGAGTTTACATTATTTTATGTGTATTTTGTATACATTTTTTTATACCTATTTTCTCAATTTTATGTGCCATTTGTATATATATTTTTATACAAATCTACGATTTTTTTATATGTATACTTATATATATATATATATATATATATATATATATATATATATATATATATATATATATATATATATATATATATATATATATATATATATATATATATATATATATATATATATATATATATATATATATATATATATATTTTTTTTTTGAAACAAATTTACATTGTTTTATATGTATTTTTGCATATCTCTTTCAATAGAAGTTTATCTTATTGTATGTGCATTTTGTATATTTATTTCAATACAAATTTAAATATTTTATGTGTATTTTGGTATATATATTTTTATAAGAAATGCGCTATTTGATGGGAATTTTGCATCTTTATTTTCATACAAATTTACATTATTTTATTAATATTCGGTGTATTTATTTTGATACAATTTTACGTAATTCTGTTTGTTTTTTGTATATATATTTTTGTGTATTTTTGTATATAGTTTTATACAAATTTAGGTTATTTTATGTACGCATTTACATTATTTAATGTGTGTTTTGTATATATATTTTTATGCAAATATACTTTATTTTATGTGCATTTTTGTACATATATTTTTTTTAGAAATTTGCGGTATTTTATGTGTATTTGTATATGTTTTCTCATACAAATTTACATTATTTTATTGCTATTTTGTTTATTTATTTTGATACGAATGAAAATAGATATACAAAATATACATAAAATAAACTAAATTTGTATTGAAATATATATACAAAATACATAAAATAATGTAAATTTGTATCAAAATATTTTAACAGATGCGCATAAAATAACGTAGATTTGTTTTGAAATATACAAAATACACATTAAATAATGTAAGTATGTATAAAAAAATATATACAAAACACAAATAGAATAATGTAAAATCGTATCAAAATAAATACACAGAATATTAATAAAACAATGTAAATTTGTATGAAAATAAAGATGCAAAATACCCATTAAATAACGTATTTTTTATAAGAATATATATTCCAAAATACACATGAAAAAATTAATTTGTATTAAAATAAATATACAAAATACACATACAATAAGGGAAATCTGTATTGAAATAGATATGCAAAATACATATAAAACAATGTAAATTTGTTTCAAAATATATATACGAATACACATAAAATAACGTAGATTTGTATAAAAATATATATACAAAATACACATAAAATATTTAAATTTGTATTGAAATAAATATACAAAATGCACATACAATAAGGTAAACTTGTATTGAAAGAGATATGCAAAAATACATATAAAACAATGTAAATTTGTTTCAAAATATACATACGAATACACATAAAAATATTTTTATACGTATTTACATAATTTCATGTGTATTTTGTATATATTTCTATAGAAATCTTCGTTATTTTATGTGTATTCGTATATATATTTTGAAACAAATTTACACTGTTTTATTTGTATTTTGCGTTTTTTTTCAATACAAATTTACCTTATTGTATGTGTGCATTTTGTATATTAATTTTAATACAAATTTAATTATTCTATGTGTATTTTTGTATATGTATTTTTAGAAAAAAATATGCTTTATCTTATGGGTATTTTGCATCTTTATTTTCATACAAATTTAAATTATTTTATTGATATTCTGTGTACTTATTTTGATACGATTTTACATTATTCTATGTATAACAAAAATAAATACAGAATACACAAAAATATTTACATTATTTACATTATTTAATTAGCATTTTGTATATATTTTTGATACAAATTAACGTTATTTTAAGTGTATATGTTGATATATTTTCATTCAAATTTCCATTATTTTATGTGTATTTTGTATATGTATTTCAATACAAATTTACCTAATTTTATGTGTATTTCAAATATTTATTTTCATACAAATTTAAATTATTTTTGTGTATTTTTGTATATAATTTTATACAAACTTAGGTTATTTTATGAGTATTTTGTATATCTATTTTCATACAAATACACATTCTTTTATTGATATTTTGTATATTTATTTTGACGAGAATTTAAGTTATTTAATGTGTATTTTGTATATATATTTTTATTTTTATTTACATCATTTCATGTGTATTTTGTATATATATTTCTATAGAAATCTACGTTATATTATGTGTATTCGTATATAGATTTTTAAACAAATTTACACTTTTTTGCATTTTGATTTTCATACAAATTTACATTATTTTATGTATATTCTGTTTATTTTTTTTAAACAATTTTACATTATTCTATGTGTATTTTGTATATCTATTTTTATACGTATTTACTTAATTTTATGTGTATTTTGTATATATATTTTTATAGAAATCTACGTTATTTTATGTGTATTCGTATATATATTTTGAAACAAAGTTACATTGTTTTATATGTATTTTTGCATATCTCTTTCAATACAAGTTTACCTTATTGTATGTGCATTTTGTATATTTATTTCAATACAAATTTAAATATTTTATGTGTATTTTGGTATATATATTTTTATAAGAAATGCGCTATTTGATGGGAATTTTGCATCTTTATTTTCATACAAATTTACAATATTTGATTAATATTCGGTGTATTTATTTTGTTACGATTTCACATTATTCTATTTGTTTTTTGTATATATTTTTTTATACATATTTACATTATTTAATGTGTATCTTGCATATATATTTCATACAAATTTATTATCTATTATTTATTTTCATGCAAATACACATTCTTTTCAGGATATTTTGTTTATTTATTTTGACACGAATTTACCTAGATATGTATTTTGTATATATATTTTTATACGTATTTACATAATTTCATGTGTATTTTGTATATATATTTCTATAGAAATCTACGTTATTTTATGTGTATTCGTATATATATTTTGAAACAAATTAACTTTGTTTTAAATGTATTTTTGAATATATCTTTCATTACATATTTACCTTACTGTATATGCATTTTGTATATTTATTTCAATACAAAGTTAAATATTTTATGTGTATTTTGGTATATATATTTTTATAAAAAATGAGCTATTTTATGAGATTTTTGCATCTTTCTTTTCATACAAATTTACATTATTTTATTGGTATTCTGTGTATTTATATTGATAGGATTTTACATTATTCTATTTCTTTTTTGTATATATTTTTTTATACACATTTACATTATTAATGTGTATCTTGCATATATATTTTATACAAATTTACGTTATTTTAAGTGTATTTGTTTATATATTTTCATTCAAATTTACATTATTTTATGTGTATTTTGTATATGTATTTCAATACAAATTTACCTAATTTTATGTGTATTTTGTATATTTCTTTTCATACAAATTTTAAATATTTTTGTGTGTTTTTGTATATAGTTTTATACAAATTTAGGTTATTTTATGTACGCATTTACATTATTTAATGTGTGTTTTGTATATATATTTTTATGCAAATTTACTTTATTTTATGTGCATTTTTGTACATATATTTTTTTTGAAATTTGCCTTATTTTATGTGTACTTGTATGTTTTCTCATACAAATTTACATTATTTTATTGCTATTTTGTTTATTTATTTTGATACGAATGAAAATAGATATACAAAATATACACAAATAAACTAAATTTGTATTGAAATATATATACAAAATACATAAAATAATGTAAATTTCTATCAAAATATATCAACAGATGCGCAAAAAATAACGTAAATTTGTTTTAAAATATACAAAATACACATTAGATAATGTAAATATGTATAAAAAAATATATACAAAACACAAATAGAATATTAATTATTAATAAAACAATGTAAATTTGTATGTAAATAATGATGCAAAATACCCATTAAATAATGCATTTTTTTTTATAAAAATATATATACCAAAATACACATGAAAAACTTAATTTGTATTAAAATAAATATACACAATACACATACAATAAGGTAAATCTGTATTGAAATAGATATGCAAAATACATATAAAACAATGTAGATTTGTTTCAAAATATATATAGGAATACACATAAAATAACGTAGATTTGTATAAAAATGTATATACAAAATACACATAAAATGAAGTAAATACGTATAAGAAAATGTATACAAAATACACATAAAATAATGTAAATTCGTATCAAAATAAATAAACAAAATACCAATAAAAGAATGTGTATTTGTATGAATATAAATATACAAAATACACATAAAATAACGTAAATTTGTATAAAACTATATACAAAAATACACAGAAGTTATTAAATTCGTATGAAAATAGATATACAAAATACAGATAAAATAAGCTAAATTTGAATTGAAATGTATATACAAAATACATAAAATAATGTAAATTTGTATCAAAATATTTATAAAAATACAAATAATAACGTAAATTTGTTTAAAAATATATAAACAAAATACACATTAAGTAATGTAAATACGTATAAAAAATATGTACAAAATACACATATAATCATGTAATTCGTATCAAACTAAATAAACAAAATATCAATAAAATAATGTAAATTTGTATGAGAAAACATATACAAATACATATAAAATAACGCTAATTTCCATAAAAATATATGTCCAAAAATGAACGTAAAATAAAGTAACTTTGGATACAACTATATATATATATACAAAACGCACATTAAATAATGTAAATGCGTTCATAAAATAACCTAAATTTGTATAAAACTATATACAAAAATACACAAAAATAATTTAAATTTGTATGAAAAGAAATATACAAAATACACATAAAATTAGGTTAATTTGTATTGAAATACATATACAAAATACATATAAAATAATGTAAATTTGAATAAAATATATAAACAAATACACATATAATAACGTAAATTTGTATGAAATATATATTCAAAATACACATTAAATAATGTAAATATGTATAAATTTTTTTATACAAAACACAAATAGAATAATGTAAAATCGTATCAAAATATATACACAGAATATTAACAAAATAATGTAAATTTGTATTAAAATTAAGATGCAAAATACCTAAAAAAATAACGCATTTTTTTATAAAATTATTGATACCAAAATACACATAAAATATTTTAATTTGTATTATAATAAATATTCAAAATGCACATACAATAAGGTAAATTTGTATTGAAATAGATATGCAAAATACATATAAAATATTGTAAATTTGTTTCAAAATATATATACGAATACACATAAAATAACGTAGATTTCTATAAAAATACATATACAAAATACACATAATATTAAGTAAATACGTATAAAAAAATGTATTCAAAATACACATAAAATAATGTAAATTCGTATAAATGTAAATATACAATATACCAATAAAAGAATGTGTATTTGTATAAATATAAATATACAAAATGCACATAAAATAACGTAAATTTATATAAAACTATATACATAAATAACGCAAATTTCTATAAAAATATATGTACAAAAATGAACATAAAA
The DNA here is from genome assembly GCF_024679095.1 of Eriocheir sinensis. Classification (NCBI taxonomy): domain Eukaryota; kingdom Metazoa; phylum Arthropoda; class Malacostraca; order Decapoda; family Varunidae; genus Eriocheir; species Eriocheir sinensis. The sequence goes on from NW_026110507.1 coordinate 372,677, forward strand.
TTAATTTGCATAAAAATATATATACAAAACACACTTTAGATAATGTAAATGAGTATAAAAATATGTATACAAAATACCTATGAAATAATCTAAATTCGTATCGAATTAAATTAAGAAAATATCAATAAAATAATGTAATTTTGGATGAAAATATATATACAAAATACAAATAAAATATCCTAAATACAAATACAAATATACACATAAAATAATTTAAAATTGAATGAAATAAATATACAAAATAAACATAAAATAAGGTAAATTTGTAATGAAATATATGAAAAAATACACATAAAATAATATAAATTTGTATGAAAATATATATACAAATACACATTAAATAACATGAATTTGTATAAAATTTGTATCAAAATATATACTTATACACACAATAAAATAACGTAAATTTTTTATGAAAATGTATATACAAAATACACATAAAATAATTTAAATACGTAGAAAAATATATATACAAAAAACACATAAAATAATGTAAATTTGTATGAAAATATATAAACAAATACACATAAAATAATGTAAATTGGATAAAATATATATACAAAATGAGCATTAAATAATGTAAATATGTATAAAAAAATATACAAAATACACATAGAATAATGTTAAATCGTATCAAAATAAATAAAGAGAATATCAATAAAATAATGTAAATTTGTATGAAAATAAAGATGCAAAATATCCATATAATAACGCATATTTGCATAAAAATATATATACAAAAATACATATAAAATAGTTAAATTTGTATTAAAATAAATATACAAAATGCACGTACAATAAAGTAAATTTGTATTGAAATAGATATGCAAAATATACATCAATAATGTAAATTTGTATCAAAATATATATACGAATACTCATAAAATAGAGTAAATTTCTATGAAAATATACATACAAAATAGATATACAAAATACACATATAACTAGTTAAATTTGTATTTAAATACATGTACAAAAAACACATAAAATAATGTAGATTTGTATGAAATGAAAACAAATACATTTTATATAAAATATATATACAAAATACACATAGAATAATGTAAAATCATATCAAAATAAATACACAAAATATCAATAAAATAATGTAAATTTGTATGAAAATAAAGATGCAAAATACCTATAAAATAAAGCATATTTTTATAAAAATACATATACAAAAATACACATAGATTATTCAAATTTGTAATAAAATTAATATACAAAATGCACATACAGTAAGGTAAATTTGTATTGAAAAAATATGCAAAATACATATAAAACAATGTAAATTTGTTTCAAAATATATATACGAATACACATAAAATAACGCAGATTTCTATAGAAATATATATACAAAACACACGAAATAATGTAAATACGTATAAAAATATATATACAAAATACACATTAAATAATGTTAATTCGTGTCAAAATAAATAAACAAAATATCCTGAAAAGAATGTGTATTTGTATGAAAATAGATATACAAAATACACATAAAATAACCTAAATTTGTATAAAACTATATACAAAAATACACAAAAATAATTTAAACTTGTATGAAAATAAGTATACAAAAAACATAAAAAAATAGGTAAATTTGTATTGAAATACATATACAAAATACACATAAAATAATGTAAATTTGAATGAAAATATATAAACATATAGACTTAAAATAACGTAAATTTGTATCAAATATATATACAAAAAAAACATTAAATAATGTAAATATGTATGAAAAAATATATACAAAACACAAATAAAATAATGTAAAATCGTATCAAAATAAATACAGAAAATATTAATAAAATAATGTAAATTTGTATGAAAATTAAGATGCAAAATACCCATAAAATAACGCATTTTTTATAAAAATATATATACGAAAAAACATAAAATATTTGATTTTGTGTTAATATAAATAGATATACAAAATACACATAAAATAAGCTAAATTTTAATTGAAATATATATACAAAATACATGAAATAATGTAAATTTGTATCAAAATACCTATACAAATACACATATAATAACGTAAATTTGTATAAAAATATATAAACAAAATACACATTAAATAATGTAAATACGTATAAAAAAATGTAAAAAATACACAAATAATCATGTAATTCGTATCAAAATAAATAGACAAAATACCAATAAAATAATGTAAATTTCTATTAGAATACACATATATCACGCAAATATCAATAAAAATATACATAATATAATATATATTTTTATACATATATAAAATATTTAATGTATATATTGTATATATATATATATATATATATATATATATATATATATATATATATATATATATATATATATATATATATATATATATATATATATATATATATATATATATATATATATATTTTTTTTTTATCCAAATTTACGTGATTTTATATGTATTTGTTTATATATTTTCATACAAATTTACATTATTTTATGTGAGTTTTGTATATGTATTTCAATACAAATTTGCCTAACTTTATGTGTATTTTGCATATCTATTTTCAAACAAATTTAAATTATTTTTGTGTATTTTTGTATATATTTTTATACAAATTTTAGTTATTTTATTTGTTTTTTATATATATATTTAACTACAAATATACATTCTTTTATTGGAATTTTGTGTATTTAATTTTTTACGAATTTACATTATTTTATGTGTATTTTGTATATATATTTTTCTACGTATTAAAACTATTTTATGTGTCTTTTATATATACATTTTCATAAAAATTTACGTTATTTTATTGTGTGTATTCGTATATATTTTGAAACAAATTTTATACAAATTCATGTTATTTTATGTGTATTTGTATATATATTTTCATACAAATTTATATTATTTTATGTGTATTCCTACATATATTTTATTACAAATTTACCTTATATAATGTTTATTTTGTATATTTATTTCATTCAATTTTAAATTATTTAATGTGTATATTTGTATTTGTATTTACGTTATTTTATGTGTGTTTTCTATATATATACATTATTTAATTAGTTTTTTGTTTATTTATTTTGATACGAATGACTTGATTATTGGTGTATTTTGTAAATATTTTTTTATACGTATTTACATTACTTAATGTGTATTTTGTTTATATATTTTTTTTTACAAAATTACGTTATTATATGTGTATTTGTTAAAAATATTTTGAAACGAATTTAATTTATTTTATGTATTTTGTATATATATTTCATTTCAAATTTATCTTATTTTGTGTGTATCTTGTATATCTATTTTCATACAAATTTAATTACTTCTTTGTATTTTTGTATATAGTTTTATACAAATTTACGTTATTTTAATTGCATTTTGTATATTTATATTTATACAAATACACTTTCTCTTATTGGTATTTTGTTTATTTATATTTATACGAATTTACATTATTTTATGTGTATTTTGTATACATTTTTGATTCGTATTTGCTTAATTTTATTTGTATTTTGTATATACATATTTATAGAAATCTACGTTATTTTATGTGTATTCGTATATATATTTTGAAACAAATTTACATTGTTTTATACGTTTTTTGCATATCTATTTCAATACAAATTTACCTTATTGTATGTATATTTTGTATATTTATTTTAATACAAATTCAAATATTTTATGTGTATTTTCCTATATATAATTAAAAAAAAAAGCGTTATTTTATAGGTATTTTGCATCTTAGTTTTCATACAGATGTACATTATTTTATCAATATTCTGTGTATATATTTTGATACGATTTTATATTATACTATTTCTGTTTTGTATATATTTTTTATACATATTTTCATAATTTAATGTGTATTTTTTATATATATTTTATACAAATTAACGTTATTTTAAGTGTATTTGTTTATAGAATTTCATTCAAATTTACATTATTTTAAGTGTATTTGTATATATATTTCAATACAAATTTACCTAATTTTATGTGTATTTTGTATATTTATTTTTATACAAATTTAAATTATTTTTGTGTTTTTTAGTATATACATATAGAGTAAATTTCTATGAAAATATATATTCAAAATACATATAAAATTATGTAAATAAGTATAAAAATATATATATCAAATACACCTAAAAAAATGAAAATTCGTATCAAAATAAATAAACAAAATTCCGATAAAAGAACGTATATTTGTAGGAAAATAAATATACAAAATACACATAAAATTACGAAAATTTCAATAAAAATATATACAAAAAAACAAAAAAATAAATTTCAATTTGTATGAAAATAGATATACAAAATACACATATAATTAGTTAAATTAGTATTTAAATACATGTACAAAATACACATAAAATAATGTAAATTTGTATGAAATGAAAACAAATTCACATAAAATAACGTTATACTATTTGTGTTTTGTATATATTTTTTTATACATATTTTCATAATTTAATGTGTATTTTTTATATATATTTTATACAAATTAACGTTATTTTAAGTGTATTTGTTTATATAATTTCATTCAAATTTACATTATTTTAAGTGTATTTTGTATACATTTTCTTATATGTATTTGTATGAAAATAGATATAGAAAATACACATAAAATATTGTAAATTTGTATAAAACTATTAAAAAAATACACAAAAATAATTTAAATTTGTATAAAAATATATATACAAAATACACATAAAACAAGTTAAATTTCTATTGAAATACATATACAAAATACACATAAAATAATGTAAATTTGAATGAAAATATATAAACAAATACACTTAAAATAACGAAAATTTGTATGAAATATATATAGAAAATACACATTAAATAATGTAAATATGTATCAAAAAATATATACAAAACACAAATAGAATAATGTAAAATAGTATCAAAATAAATACACAGAATATTAATAAAATAATGTAAATTTGTATGAAAATAAAGATGCAAAATACCCATAAAACAACGCATTTTTTATGAAAATATATATACCAAAATACACATAAAATATTTAAATTTGTATTACAATAAATATACAAAATGCACATACAATAAGGTAAATTTGTATTGAAATAGATATGCAAAATACGCATAAAACAATGTAAATTTGTTTCAAAATATATATACGAATACACATTAAATAACGTAGATTTCTATAGAAATATATATACAAAATACACATCAAATGAAGTAAATACGTATAAGAAAATGTATACAAAATACACATAAAATAATGTAAATTCGTATCAAAATAAATAAACTAGATGCCAATAAAAAAATGTTTACTTGTATAAATATAAATATACAAAATACACATAAAATAACGTAAAATTGTATAAAACTATATACAAAAATAAACAAATAGATATACAAAAGACACATAAAATAAGCTAAATTTGAATTGAAATAAATATAGAAAATACAGAAAATAATGTAAATTTGTATCAAAATATATATTCAAATACACATATAATAACGTAAATTTGTATAAAAATATATAAACAAAATACACATTAAATAATGTAAATACGTATAAAAGATATGTACGTAATGTAAAAATTTATAAAATTAAAGATGCAAAATACCCATAAAATAACTCATATTTAAAAAAATATATATACAAAAATACACATCAAATAATTGAGTTTGTGTTAAAATAAATATACAAAATACACATACAATAAGGTAGATTTTAATTGAAATAGATATGCAAAAAACACATCAAATAATGAAGTTTTTTATGAAAATATATACGAATACACACAATAAAATTACGTAAATTTTTATGAAAATATATATACAAAATACACATAAAATAATGTAAATACATAGAAAAATATATAAAGAAAATACACATAAAATAATGTAAATTCGTATCAAAATAAATAATCAAAATTTCCTCTAAAAGAATGTATATATGTAGGAAAATATATATACAAAATACAAATAAAATAACAAAAATTTGTATAAAAATATATACAAAAATACACAGAAAATAATTTAAATTTGTTTGAAAATAGATATGCAAAATACACATGAAATTGGGCAAATTTGTATTGAAATAGATATACAAAATACACATAAAATAATGTAAATTTGTATGAAAATATATAAACAAATACACATAAGATAACGTAAATTACCATAAAATATATGTGCAAAATATACATTAAATAATGTAAATATGTCTAAAGATATATATACAAAATACAGAGAATAACGTAAAATCGTATCAAAATAAATAAACAGACTATCAATAAAATAATGTAAATTTGTATGAAAATAAAGATGCAAAATACCCATATAATAACGCATATTTGTTTAAAAATATATATACAAAAATACACATAAAATAATTAAATTTGTATTAAAATAAATATACAAAAGGCCAATACAATAAAGAAAATTTGTATTGAAATAGATATGCGAAATACACATAAATAATGTAAATTTGTATCAAAATATATATACGAATACACATAAAATAGAGTAAATTTCTATGAAAATACATATTCGAAATACATATAAAATTATGTAAATAAGTATAAATATATATATATATATATATATATATATATATATATATATATATATATATATATATATATATATATATATATATATATATATATATATATATATATATATATATATATATATATATATATATATATATATATATATATATATATATATATATATATATATATATATATATGTATATATATCACATGCACCTAAAATAATGAAAATTCGGGTCAAAATAAATAAACAAAATTCCGATAAAAGAACGTATATTTGTAGGAAAATAAATATACAAAATACACATAAAATTACGAAAATTTGAATAAAAATATATACTAAAATACACAAAATTAATTTCGATTTGTATGAAAATAGATATACATAATACACATATAATTAGTTAAATTTGGATTTAAATACATGTACAAAATACACATGAAATAATGTAAATATGTATGAAATAAAAACAAATTCACATAAAATAACGTTCATTTGTATGAAATATATATAAAAAATATACATAGAATAATGTAAAATCGTATCAAAATAAATACACAGAATATCAATAAAATAAAGTAAATTTGTTTGAAAATAAAGATGCAAAATACTCATAAAATAAAGCATTTTTTTATGAAATTACATATACAAAAATACACATAGAATAATTAAATTTGTATTATTTTATATGTACTTTGTATATATATTTTTATACGCATTTACATTATTTAACATTTATTTAATTTAATTACTTCTGTGTATTTTTGTATATAGTTTTATACAAATTTACGATATTTTATGTGTATTTTGTATATTTATATTTATACAAATACACATTCTTTTATTGCTATTTTGTTTATTTATTTTGATACGATTTTACATTATTTTATCTGTATTTTGTATTCATTTTTTAATACGTGTTTATTTCATTTTATGTGTATTTTGTATATATTTTTATAGAAATCTACGTTATTTTATGTGTATTCGTATATATATTTTGAAACAAATTTACATTGTATTATATGTATTTTGCATATTATTTCAATACAAACTTACAAAAATGCACATAAAATAAAGTAAATTTGCATTAAAATATATATACAAAACACACATTAAATAATGTAAATGCGTACATAAAATAACCTAAATTTGTATAAAACTATATACAAAAATACACAAAAATAATAAAAATTTGTATGAAAAGAAATATACAAAATACACATAAAATTAGGTAAATTTGTATTGAAATACATATACAAAATACACAAAAAATAATGTAAATTTGAATGAAAATATATAAACAAATACACTTAAATAACGTAAATTTCTATAAAATATATATGCAAGATACACATTAAATAATATAAATGTGTATAAAAAAAATATATATATACAAAAAAGAAATAGAATAATGTAAAATCGTATCAAAATAAATACAGAGAAAAATAACAAAATAATGTAAATTTGTATGAAAAGAAAGATGCAAAATTCCCATAAAATAGCGCATTTTTTCTAAAAATATATATACCAAAATACACAAAATATTTAAATTTGTATTGAAATAAATATACAAAATGCATATACAGTAAGATAAATTTGTATTGAAATAGATATGCAAAATACATATAAAATAATGTAAATTTGTTTCAAAATATATATACGAATACACATAAAATAACGTAGATTTCTATAGAAATAGAAACACAAAATACAAATGAAATTATGTAAATACGTATAAAAAAATATATATATATATATATATATATATATATATATATATATATATATATATATATATATATATATATATATATATATATATATATATATATATATATATAAAAAAATATATATCTATATATATATATATATATATATATATATATATATATATATATATATATAACTAATAAAAATATCATGAAAAGAATGTGTATTTGTATGAAATCAAATAATAGATAATAAATTTGTATGAAATATATATGCAAGATACACATTAAATAATGTAAATATGTATAAAAAAAATATATACAAAAAAAAATAGAATAATGTAAAATCGTATCAAAATAAATACACCGATTTTAATAAATTTGAATGGAAATAAAGATGCAAAATTCTAATCAAATAGCACAATTCTTATAAAAATATATATACCAAAATACACATAAAATATTTAAATTTGTAATACACATAAAAAAAATAGATTTGTATTAAAATAAATATATAAAAAACACATACAATAAGGTAAATTTGTATTGAAATAGATATGCAAAATACATATAAAGCAATGTAAATTTGTTTCAAAATATGTATACGAATACACATAAAATAACGTAGATTTCTATAAATATATATATACAAAATACACTTAAAATGAAGTAGATACGTATAAAAAAAATGTATACAAAATACACATAAAATAATGTAAATTCGTATCAAAAGAAATAAACAAAATACCAATAAAAGAATGTGTATTTGTATAAATATAAATATACAAAATACACATAAAATAACGAAAATTTATATAAAACTATATACAAAAATACACAGAAGTAATTAAATTTGTAGGAAAATATATACAAAATACACACAAAATAAGCTAAATTTGAATTGAAATATATATACAAATTATATGACACAAAGTAAATTTGTATCAAAATATTTATACAAATACACATATAATAACGTAAATTTATATGAAAATATATAAACAAAATACACATTAAATAATGTAAATACGTATAAAAAAATGTGTACAAAATACATATATAATCATGTAATTCGTATCAAAATAAATAAATAAAATACCAATAAAATAATATAAATTTGTATGAGTAAACGTGTATGTTGCATATTTTTTCAATACAAATTTACCTTATTATATACGCATTTTGTATATTAATTTTAATACAAATTTAATTATTCGATGTGTATTTTTGTATCTGTATTTTTATAAACATATGCTTTATTTTTTGGGTATTTTGCGTCTTTATTTTCATACAAATTTACATTACTTTATTGATTTTCTGCTCATTCATTTTGATACGAATTGACATTATTCTATGTGTATTTTGTATATATTTTTCATACAAATTTACGTTATTTTATGTGTATTTGTTTATATATTTTGACACAAATTTACAATATTTTATGGCTATTTTGTATATACATTTCAAAAGAAATTTACTTAGTTTTATGTGTATTTTGTATATCTATTTTCATACAAACTCAAATTATTTATATGTATTTTTGTATATATTTTAATACAAATTTTAGTTATGTAATGTGTATTTTGTAAATTTATTTTCATTCATATATATATTATTTTATTGGTGTTTTGTTGATTTATATTGATACGAATTTACATTATTTTATATGTACTTTGTATATATATTTTTATACGCTTTTACATTATTTAATATTTATTTTGAAAATATATTTTTATACAAATTTATGGTATTTTATGTGTATTTGTATATATATTTTCATATAAATTTACATTATAGTATGTGTATTTTGTACATATATTTTATTACAAATCTACCTTATTTTATGTTTATTTTGTATATGTATTTTGTATATTTATATTTATCCAAATACACATTCTTTTATTGGTATTTTGTTTATTTATTTTAAATCGAATTTACATTATTTTATGTGTATTTTGTATACATTTTTTTATACGTATTTACTTAATTTTATGTGTATTTTGTATATATATTTTTATTGAAATCTACGTTTTTTTATTTGTATTCGTATATATATTTTGAAACAAATTTACATTGTTTTATATGTATTTTTGCATATCTCTTTCAATACAAATTTACCTTATTGTATGTGCATTTTGTATATTTATTTCAATACAAATTTAAATATTTTATGTGTATTTTGGTATATATATTTTTATAAGAAATGCGCTATTTTATGATAATTTTGCATCTTTATTTTCATACAAATTTACATTATTTTATTAATATTCGGTGTATTTATTTTGATACGATTTTACATTATTCTATTTGTTTTTTTGTATATACTTTTTATACATATTTACATTATTTAATGTGTATCTTGCATATATATTTTATACAAATTTATTATCTATTATCTATTTTCATACAAATACACATTCTTTTCATGATATTTTGTTAATTTATTTTCACACGAATTTACATTATTTGATATGTATTTTGTATATATATTTTTATACGTATTTACATAATTTCATATGTATTTTGTATATATATTTCTATAGAAACCTACTTTATTTTATGTGTATTCGTATATATATTATGAAACAAATTTACATTGTTTTATATGTATTTTTGAATATCTCTTTTAATACAAATTTACCTTACTGTATATGCATTTTGTATATTTATTTTAATACAAATTTAAATATTTTATGTGTATTTTGGTATATATATTTTTATAAAAAATGCGATAATTTTTGGGAATTTTGCATCTTTATTTTCATACAAATTTACATTATTTTATTGATATTCTGTGTATTTATTTTGATACGATTTTACATTATTCTATTTGTTTTTTGTATATATTTTTTTATACACATTTACATTATTTAATGTGTATCTTGCATATATATTTTATACAAATTTACGTTATTTTAAGTGTATTTGTTTATATATTTTCATTCAAATTTACATTTATTTTAATTCGAAATTACATTATTTTATGTGTATTTTGTATACATTTTTTTATACGTATTTACTTAATTTTATGTGTATTTTGTATATATTTTTATAGAAATCTACGTTTTTTTATTTGTATTCGTATATATATTTTGAAACAAATTTACATTGTTTTATATGTATTTTTGCATATCTCTTTCAATACAAATTTACCTTATTGTATGTGCATTTTGTATATTTATTTCAATGCAGATTTAAATATTTTATGTGTATTTTGGTATTTATATTTTTATAAGAAATGCGCTATTTTATGGGAATTTAGCATCTTTATTTTCATAAAAATTTACATTATTTTATTAATATTCGGTGTATTTATTTTGATACGATGTTACATTATTCTATTTGTTTTTTGTATATACTTTTTTATACATATTTACATTATTTAATGTGTTTCTTGCATATATATTTTATACAAATTTATTATCTATTATCTATTTTCATACAAATACACATTCTTTTCATGATATTTTGTTTATTTATTTTGACACGAATTTACTTTATTTGATATGTATTTTGTATATATATTTTTATACGTATTTACATAATTTCATATGTATTTTGTATATATATTTCTATAGAAATCTACTTTATTTTATGTGTATTCGTATATATATTTTGAAACAAATTTACATTGTTTTATATGTATTTTTGAATATCTCTTTCAATACAAATTTACCTTACTGTATATGCATTTTGTATATTTATTTCAATACAAATTTAAATATTTTGTGTATTTTGGTAAATATATTTTCATAAAAAATGCGATAATTTTTGGGAATTTTGCATCTTTATTTTCATACAAATTTACATTATTTTATTGATATTCTGTGTGTTTATTTTCATACGATTTTACATTATTCTATTTGTTTTTTGTATATATATTTTTTATACACATTTGCATTATTTAATGTGTATCTTGCATATATATTTTATACAAATATACGTTATTTTAAGTGTATTTGTTTATATTTTTTCATTCAAATTTACATTTATTTTAATTCGAAATTACATTATTTTATGTGTATTTTGTATACATTTTTTTTTATACGTATTTACTTAATATTACGTGTATTTTGTATATATATTTTTATAGAAATCTACGTTTTTTTATTTGTATTCGTATATATATTTTGAAACAAATTTACATTGTTTTATATGTATTTTTGCATATCTCTTTCAATACAAATTTACCTTATTGTATGTGCATTTTGTATATTTATTTCAATGCAAATATATATATGATATGTGTATTTTGGTATATATATTTTTATAAGAAATGCGCTATTTTATGGGAATTTTGCATCTTTATTTTCATACAAATTTACATTATTTTATTAATATTCTGTGTATTTATTTTGAAACGATTTTACATTATTCTTTTTTTGTTTTTTTATATATTTTTTATACATATCTACATTATTTAATTAGTATTTTGTATATATATTTGATACAAATCTACGTTATTTTAAGTGTATATGTTTATATATTTTCATTCAAACTTCTATTATTTTATGTGTATTTTGTATATGTATTTCAATACAAATTTACCTAATTTTATGTGTATTTTGTATATTTATTTTCATACAAATTTAAATTATTTTTGTGTATTTTTGTATATAGTTTTATACAAACTTAGGTTATTTTATGAGTATTTTGTATATCTATTTCAATACAAATTTTCTTTATTGTATGTGCCTTTTGTATATTTATTTTGATACAAATTTAATTATTTTATGTATATTTTTGTATATATATTTTTAAACAAATATGCGTTATTATATGGGTATTTTGCATCTTTATTTTCATACAAATTTACATTATTTTATTGATAGTCTGTTTATTTATTTTGATACGATTTTACGTTATTCTGTGTATTTTGTATATATATTTTTAGACATATTTACATTATTTAATGTATATTTTGTACATATATTTTATGGAAATTTACGTTATCTTATGTGTATTTGTTTATATATTTTCATACAAATTTACATTATTTTATGTGTATTTTGTATATGTATTTCAATAAAAATTTGCCTAATTTCATGTGTATTTTGCATATCTATTTTCAAACAAATTTAAATTATTTTCTGTGTATTTTTGTATATATTTTTATACAAATTTTTGTTATTTTATTTGTATTTTGTATATATATTTTCCTACAAATATACATTCTTTTAGAGGAAATTTTGTTTATTTATTTTGATACGAATTTACATTATTTAATGTGTATTTTGTATATATATTTTTCTATGTATTTAAATAAATATAAATTTACGTAATTTTATTGTGTGTATTCGTATATATTTTGATAAAAAAAATCATTATTTTATGTATTTTTTGCATATCTATTTCAATAAAAATCTACCTTATTATATGTGTATTTTGTATATTTATTTTAACACAAATTCAATTATTTAATGTGTATTTTTGTATATATATTTTTTATAAATATGAGTTATTTTATGGGTATTTTGCATCTTTAATTTTATAAATTTTTACATTACGTACATATCTTTTATACGTATTTACATTATTTAATGTATATTTTGTTTATATATTTTTATACAAATTTACGTTATTATATGTGTATTTGAATATGTATTTTGATACAAATTTACATTATTTTATGTATTTTCTATATTTATTTCAATTCAAATTTAGCTTATTTTATGTGTCTTTTGTATATCTATTTTCATACAAAGTTAATTATTTTTCTTTATTTTTGTATATAGTTTTATACAAGTTTACGTTATTTTATGTGTATTTTGTATATATATATATTTATATATATATATATATATATATAAACATTCTTTTATTGGCATTGTTTATTTATTTTGATACGAATTTACATTATTTTATGTGTATTTTGTATACATTTTCTTATACGTATTTACTTCATTTTATGTGTATTTTGTATATATATTTCTATAGAAATCTACGTTATTTTATGTGTATTCGTATATATATTTTGAAACAAATTTACATTGTTTAATGTGTATTTTGCATATCTATTTCAATACAAATTTACCTTATTGTATGTGCATTTTGTATATTTATTGTAATACAAATTTAAATATTTTATGTGTATTTTGGTATATATATTTTCATAAAAAATGCGTTGTTTTATGGGTATTTTGCATCTTTATTTTCATACAAATTTACATTATTTTATTAATATTCTGTGTATTTATTTTGATACTATTTTACATTATTCTATTTGTGTTTTGTATATATTTTTTTTATACATATTTACATTATTTAATGTGTATTTTCTATATATATTTCATACAAATTTACGTTATTTTAAGTGTTTTTGTTTATATATTTTCATTCAAATTTACATTATTTTATGTGTATTTTGTATATGTATTTCAATAGAAATTTAACTAGTTTTATGTGTATTTTGTATATATATTTTTAAACAAATTTAAATTATTTTTGTGTATTTTTTTAATAGAGTTTTATAGAAATTTACAATATTTTATGTGTATTTTGAATATCTATTTTCATACAAATACACATTCTTTTATTGATATTTTGTTTATTTATTTTGATGCGAATTTACTTTATTTAATGTGTATTGTGTATACATATTTTTATACGTATTTACGTTATTTCATGTGTATTTTGTATATATATTTCATACAAATTTACGTTATTTTAAGTGTTTTTGTTTATATATTTTCATTCAAATTTACATTATTTTATGTGTATTTTGTATATGTATTTCAATAGAAATTTAATTAGTTTTATGTGTATTTTGTATATATATTTTTAAACAAATTTAAATTATTTTTGTGTATTTTTTTAATTTTATGTGTATTTTGTATATGTATTTCAATAGAAATTTAACTAGTTTTATGTGTATTTTGTATATATATTTTTAAACAAATTTAAATTATTTTTGTGTATTTTTTTAATAGAGTTTTATAGAAATTTACAATATTTTATGTGTATTTTGTATATCTATTTTCATACAAATACACATTCTTTTATTGATATTTTGTTTATTTATTTTGATGCGAATTTACATTATTTAATGTGTATTGTGTATACATATTTTTATACGTATTTACGTCATTTCATGTGTATTTTGTATATATATTTCTATAGAAATATACGTTATTTTATGTGTATTCGTATATATATTTTGAAACAAATATACATTGCTTTATGTGCATTTTGTATATTTTTTCAATACAAATTTACCTTATTGTACGTGCATTTTGTATATTAATTTTAATAAAAATTTAATTATTCTATGTGTATTCTTGTATATGTATTTAAAAAAAATATGCTTTATTTTATGGGTATTTTGCATCTTTATTTTCATACAAAATTTTATTATTTTATTGATATTCTGTGTATTTATTTTGACACGATTTTACATTATTCTATGTATATTTTGTATATCTATTTTATACATATGTACGTTATTTTATGTGAATTTGTTTTCATTTCATACAAATTTACATTATTTTATGTGTATTTTGTACATGTATTTAAATACAAATTTAACTAATTATATGTGTATTTTGCATATCTATTTTCATACAAATTGAGATTTATTTTTCTGTGTTTTTTTTAATATATTTTTATTCAAATTTTATGTGTATTTTGTATATTTATTTTCCTACAACTATACGTTCTTTTATCGGAATTTTGTTTATTTATTTTGAGACGATTTTTATGTGTATTTTGTATTCATTTTTTTTATACGTATTTACTTCATTTATGTGTATTTTGTATATATTTTTATAGAAATCAACGTTATTTTATGTGTATTCGTATATATATTTTGAAACAAATTTACATTGTTTTATATGTATTTTGCATATCTATTTCAATACAAATTCACCTTACAGTATGTGCACTTTTTATATTTATTTTAATACAAAATTTAATATTTTATGTGTATTTTGGTATATATATTTTATAAAAATGCATTATTTTATGGCTATTTTGCATCTATTTTCATACAAATTTACATTATTTTATTAATATTCTGTGTATTTATTTTGATACGATTTTACATTATTCTTTTTGTGTTTTGTATATATTTTTTTATACATATTTATATTATTTAATTAGTATTTTTTATATATATTTCATACAAATTTACGTTATTTTAAGTGTATATGTTTATATATTTTCATTCAAACTTCCATTATTTTATGTGTATTTTGTATATGTATTTCAATACAAATTTACCTAATTTTATGTGTATTTTGTATATTTATTTTCATACAAATTTAAATTATTTTTGTGTATTTTTGTATATAGTTTTATACAAACTTAGGTTATTTTATGAGTATTTTGTATATCTATTTTCATACAAATACACATTCTTTTATTGATATTTTGTTTATTTATTTTGACGAGAATTTAAATTATTTAATGTGTATTTTGTATATATATTTTTATACGTATTTACGTCATTTCATGTGTATTTTGTATATATATTTCTATAGAAATCTACGTTATATTGTGTGTATTCGTATATAGATTTTTAAACAAATTTACACTTTTATGTGTATTTTGCATATTTTTTCAATACAAATTTTTCTTATTGTATATGCATTTTGTATATTAATTTTAATACAAATTTAATTATTCTATGTGTATTTTTGTATATGTATTTTTATAAAAATATGCTTTATTTTATGGGTATTTTGCATCTTTATTTTCATACAAATTTACGTTATTTGATTGATATTCTGCTCATTCATTTTCATACGATTTGACATTATTCTATGTGTATTTTGTATATATTTTTCATACAAATTTACGTTATTTCATTTGAATTTGTTTATATATTTTGACACAAATTTACAATATTTTATGGGTATTTTGTCCATATATTCCAAAAGAAATTTACATAGTTTTATGTGTATTTTGAATATCTATTTTCATACAAACTCAAATTATTTTTGTGTATTTTTGTATATATTTCAATACAAATTTTAGTTATGTTATGTGTATTTTGTAAATCTATTTTCATTCAAATATATATTATTTTATTGGTATTTTGTTGATTTATATTGATACGAATTTACATTATTTTTACATTAATTTATGTGTATTTGTATATGTTTTCTCATACAAATTTACATTATTTTATTGCTATTTTGATTATTTATCTTGATAGGAATGAAAATAGATATACAAAATATACATAAAATAAACTAAATTTGTATTGAAATATATATACAAAATACATAAAATAATGTAAATTTGTATCAAAATATTTTAACAGATGCGCATAAAATAACGTAAATTTGTTTTAAAATACACATTAAATAATGTAAATATGTATAAAAAAATATATACAAAACACAAATAGAATAATGTAAAATCGTATCAAAATAAATACACAGAATATTAATAAAACAATGTAAATTTGTATGAAAATAAAGATGCAAAATACCCATTAAATAACGCATTTTTAAAAAAAATATATATACCAAAATACACATGAAAAAATTAATTTGTATTAAAATAAATATACAAAATACACATACAATAAGGTAAATCTGTATTGAAATAGATATGGAAAATACATATAAAACAATGTAAATATGTTTCAAAATATATATACGAATACACATAAAATAACGTACATTTGTATAAAAATATATATACAAAATACACATAAAATGAAGTAAATACGTATAAGAAAATGTATACAAAATACGCATAAAATAATGTAAATTCGTATCAAAATAAATAAACAAAATACCAATAAAAGAATGTGTATTTGTATAAATATAAATATACAAAATACACATAAAATAACGTAAATTTGTATAAAACTATGCAAAAAAACACAGAAGTAATTAAATTCATATGAAAATAGATATACAAAATACAGATAAAATAAGCTAAATTTAAATTGAAATGTATATACAAAATACAATATTTTATGTGTATATTTGTATTTGTACTTAGGTTATTTTATGCGTATTTTGAATATATATTTTCATCCAAAATTACATTATTTTATTGGTATTTTCTTAATTTAATTCGATACGAATTTAGATTATTTCATAGGTATTTTCTATACATATTTTTATACTCATTTACAATATCTAATGTGTGTTTTGTATATATATTTTTATGCAAATTTATTTTATGTTCATTTTTGTACATATATTTTTACAGAAATTTGCGTTATTTTATGTATATAGTTTTATATAAATTTACGTTGTTTTATGTGCATTTTGTATATTTATATTTATACAAATACACATTCTTTCATTGGTATATTGTTTATATACATTTATACGAATTTACATTATTTTATGTGTATTTTGTATACATTTTTTTAAACGTATTTACTTAATTTTATGTGTATTTTGTATATGTTTTTTTTATAGTAATCTACGCTATTTTATGTGTATTCGTATATATATTTTGAAACAAATTTACATTATTTTATATGTATTTTGCATATCTATTTCAATACAAATTTACCTTATTGTATGTGCATTTTGTATATTTATTTTAATACAAATTGAAATATTTTATGTGTATTTTGGTATCAATAATTTAAAAAAAAATGCGTTATTTTATAGGTATTTTGCATCTTAATTTTCATACAAATTTACATTATTTTATTAATATTCTGTGTATATATTTTGATACGATTTTACATATAATCATGTAATTCGTATCAAACTAAATAAACAAAATATCAATAAAATAATGTAAATTTGTATGAGAAAACATATACAAATACATATAAAATAACGCTAATTTCCATAAAAATATATGTCCAAAAATGAACGTAAAATAAAGTAACTTTGAATAAAAATATGTATACAAAACACACATTAAATAATGTAAATGCGTACATAAAATAACCTAAATTTGTATAAAACTATATACAAAAATACACAAAAATAATTTAAATTTGTATGAAAAGAAATATACAAAATACACATAAAATTATGTTAATTTGTATTGAAATACATATACAAAATACACATACAATAAGGTAAATTTGTATTGAAATAGATATGCAAAACACATATAAAATAATGTAAATTTGTTTCAAAATATATATACGAATACACATAAAAAACGTAGATTTCTATAAAAATACATATACAAAATACACATAATAGTATGTAAATACGAATAAAAAAATATATACAAAACACATAAAATAATGTAAATTCGTATAAATGTAAATAAACAATATTCCATTAAAAGAATGTGTATTTGTATAAATATAAATATACAAAATGCACATAAAATTACGTAAATTTATATAAAACTACATACATAAATTAACGCAAATTTCTATAAAAATATATGTACAAAAATGAACATAAAATCAATTTGCATAAAAATATATATACAAAACACACTTTAGATAATGTAAATGAGTATAAAAATATGTATATAAAATACCTATGAAATAATCTAAATTCGTATCGAATTAAATTAAGAAAATACCAATAAAATAATGTAATTTTGGATAAAAATATATATACAAAATACACAAAAAATAACCTAAATACAAATACAAATATAGACATAAAATAATTTAAAATTGAATGAAAGAAATTTACAAAATAAACATAAAATAAGGTAACCTAAAGATAACCTAAGATAACCTAAATACAAATACAAAAATACACATTAAATAATTTAAAATTGAATGAAATAAATATACAAAATAAACATAAAATAAGGTAAATTTGTAATAAAATATATGTAAGAATACACATAAAATAATATAAATTTGTATGAAAATATATATACAGATACACATAAAATAACATGAATTTTTATGAAATTTGTTTCAAAATATATACGAATACACACAATAAAATAACGTAAATTTTTATGAAAATGTATATATAAAATACACATAAAATAATTTAAATACGTAGAAAAATATATATACAAAATACACATAAAATAATGTAAATTCGTAAAAAATTAAATACACAAAATTCCAATAAAAGAATGTATATTTGTAGGAAAATATATATACAAAATACAAATAAAATAAGTAAAATTTGTATATAAATATGTACAAAAATACACAAAAATAATTTAAATTTGTTTGAAAATAGATATGCAAAATACACATAAGGTTAGGCAAATTTGTATTGAAATACATATACAAAACTCACATAAAATAATGTAAATTTGTATGAAAATATATAAACAAATACACATTATACACAAATATACATTAAATATTTTAAATATTTATAAAAATATATTATATTATATATATTTTTATTAATATTTGCGTTATTTATGTGTATTTTGTACATGTTTTCTCATAGAAATTTACATTATTTTATTGGTATTTTGTCTATTTATTTTGATACGAATTACATGATTATTTGTGTATTTTGTACATTTTTTTTATACGTATTTACATTATTTAATGTGTATTTTGTTTATATATTTTTATACAAATTTACGTTATTATATGTGTATTTGTATAAGTATTTTGATACAAATTTACATTATTTTATGTATTTTGTATATATATTTCAATTCAAATTTAGCTTATTTTATGTGTATTTTGTATATCTATTTTTTTTAATACTTGTATGAAAATAAAGATACAAAATTCCCATCAAATAGCGCATTTCTTATAAAAATATATTTACCAAAATACACATAAAATATTTAAATTTGTATTGAAATAAATATACAAAATGCACATACAATAAGGTAAACTTGTATTGAGATATGCAAAAATATATAAAAAACATTGTAAATTTGTTTCAAAATATATATACGAATACACATAAAATAACGTAGATTTCTATAAAAATATATATATACAAAATACACATAAAATTAAGTAAATACGTATAAAAATAGATATACAAAATACACATAGATAATATAAAATTGTTTAAAAAAAATAAACAGAATATAAATAAAATAATGTAAATTTGTATGAAAATAAAAATACAAAATACCCATAAAATAAAGCATATTTTTATAAAAATACATATACAAAAATACACATAGCATAATTAAATTTGTATTAAAATTAATATACAAAATGCATATACAATAAGGTAAATTTGTATTGAAAAAATAAGCAAAATACACATAAGACAGTGTAAATTTATTTCAAAATCTATATACGAATACTCATAAATCAACGTAGATTTCTATAAAAATAAATATACAAAATACGCATCAAATGATGTAAACACGTATAAAAATATATATATAAAATACATATTAAATAATGTAAATTCGCGTCAAAATAAATAAACAAAATATCAATAAAAGAATGTGTATTTGTAAGAAAATAGATATACAATATACACATAAAATCACCTAAATTTGTATAAAACTATATACAAAAATACACAAAAATAATTTTAATTTGTATGAAAATAAATATACAAAATACACAAAATTAGGTAAATTTGTATTGAAATACATTTACAAAATACACATAAAATAATGTAAATTTGAATGAAAATATATAAACAAATACACTTAAAATAACGTAAATTTGTATAAAATATATATAAAAAATACACATTAAATAATGTAAATATGAATAAAAAAATATATACAAAACACAAATAGAATAATATAAAATCGTATCAAAATAAATACACAGAATATTAATAAAATAAAGTAAATTTGTATGAAAATTAAGATGCAAAATACCCATAAAATAACGCATTTTTTATAAAAATATTTATACCAAGACACATATAAAATATTTGAATTTGTATTAAAATAAATATACAAAATGCACATACAATAAGGTAAATTTGTATTGAAATAGAAATGCAAAATACATATAAAACAATGTAAATTTAATTACTTCTGTGTATTTTTGCATATAGTTTTATATAAATTTACGTTATTTTATTTGTATTTTGTATATTTATATATATAAAATAAACATTCTTTTATTAGTATTTTGTTTATTTATTTTGATACGAGTTTACATTATTTTATGTGTATTTTGTATACCTTTTTTTATACGTATTTACTTCATTTTATGTGTATTTTCTATATTTATTTTCATAGAAATCTACGTTATTTTATGTGTATTCGTAAATATATATTTTGAAAAAAATTAACATGGTTTTATATGTATTTTGCATATCTATTTCAATACAAATTTACCTTATTGTATGTGCATTTTGTATATTTATTTTAATACAAATTCAAATATTTTATGTGTGTCTTGGTATAAATATTTTTATAAAAAATGCGTTATTTTATGGGTATTTTGCATTTTAATTTTCATACAAATTTACATTATTTTATTAATATTCTGTGTATTTATTTTGATACGATTTTATATTATTCTATTTGTGTTTTGTATATATTTTTTTATACATATTTACATTATTTAATGTGTATTTTTTATTTATATTTTATACAAATTTACGTTATTTTAAGTGTATTTGTTTATATATTTTCATTCAAATTTGCATTATTTTATGTGTATATTGTAAATGTATTTCAATACAAATTTACCTAATTTTATGTGTATTTTGTATATTTATTTTCATACAAATTAAAATTATTTTTTGTATTTTTGTATATAGTTTTACACAAATTTAGGTGATTTTTTGTGTATATTGTATATCTATTTTCATACAAATACACATTCTTTTATTGATATTTTGTTTATTTACTTTGATGCGCATTTACATTATTTAATGTGTATTCTATATATATATATATATATATATATCTATATATATATATATATATATATATATATATATATATATATATATATATATATATATATATATATATATATATATATATATATATATATATATATATATATATATATATATATATATATATATATATATATTTCTATAGAAATCTACGTTGATTTATGAGTATTCGTATATAGATTTTGAAATAAATTTACACTTTTTTATGTGTATTTTGCATATTTTTTCAATACAAATTTACCTTATTGTATATGCATTTTGTATATTAATTTTAATACAAATTTAATTATGCTATGTGTATTTTTGTATATGTATTTTTATAAAAATATGCTTTATTTTATGGGTATTTTGAATTTTTATTTTCATACAAATCTACATTATTTTATTTATATTCTGTTTATTTTTTTTTAAACAATTTTACATTATTCTATGTGTATTTTGTATATCTATTTTTATACGTATTTACTTAATTTGATGCGAATTACATGATTATTTGTGTATTTTGTACATTTTTTTATACGTATTTACATTATTTAATGTGTATTTTGTTTATATATTTTTATACAAATTTACGTTATTATATGTATTATATGTTATTATATATATTTCAATTCAAATTTAGCTTATTTTATGTGTATTTTGTATATCTATTTATTTTAATACAAAATAAAATATTTTATGTTTTTTCGTATATATATTTTTATAAAAATTGCGTTATTTTATGGGTATTTTGCATCTTAATTTTCATACAAATTTACATTATTTTATTTGTGTTTTGTATATATTTTTTTTAAACATATTTACATTATTTAAAATGTGTTTTTTTGTATATATTTGATACATATTTACGTTATTTTAAGTTATTTTATGTTTATTTGTTTATATATTTTGTCACAAATTTACAATATTTTATGGGTATTTTGTATATATATTTCAAAAGAAATTTACCTAGTTTTATGTGTATTTTGAATATCTATTTTCACACAAACTCAATTTATTTTTATGTATTTTTGTATATATTTCAATACAAATTTTAGTTATGTTATGTGTATTTTGTAAATCTATTTTCATTCAAATATATATTATTTTATTGGTATTTTGTTGATTTATATTGATACGAATTTACATTATTTTATATGTACTTTGTATATATATATTTATACGCATTTACATTATTTAATATTTATTTTGAATATATAATTTTATACAAATTCATGGTATTTTATGTGTATTTGTATATATATTTTCATATAAATTTACATTATTTTATATGTATTTAGTACATATATTTCATTACAAATTTACATTATTTTATGTTTATTTTGTATGTGTATTTTGTACATTTATATTTATACAAATACACATTCTTTTATTGGTATTTTGTTTATTTATTTTGTTTCGAATTTACATTATTTTATGTGTATTTTGTTTACATTTTTTTATACGTATTTACTTTATTTTATGTGTATTTTGTATGTATATTTTTATAGAAATCTACGATATTTTATGTGTATTCGTATATATATTTTGAAACAAATTTACATTGTTTTATACGTATTTTTGCATATCTCTTTCAATAGAAGTTTACCTTATTGTATGTGTATTTGTATATTTATTTCAATACAAATTTAAATATTTTATGTGTAATTTGGTATATATATTTTTATAAGAAATGCGCTATTTGATGGGAATTTTGCATCTTTATTTTCATACAAATTTACATTATTTTATTAATATTCGGTGTATTTATTTTGATACGATTTTACATTATTCTATTTGTTATTTGTATATATATTTTTGTGTATTTTTGCATATAGTTTTATACAAATTTAGGTTATTTTATGTACGCATTTACATTATTTAATGTGTGTTTTGTATATATATTTTTATGCAAATTTACTTTATTTTATGTGCATTTTTGTACATATATTTTTTTAGAGATTTGCGTTATTTTATGTGTATTTGTATATAAAAGAATGTGTATTTGTATAAATATACAAAATACACATAAAATAACGTAAATTTGTATAAAACTATATACAAAAATACACAAAAGTAATTAAATTCGTATGAAAATAGATATACAAAATACAGATAATATAAGCTAAATTTGAATTGAAATGTATATACAAAATACATAAAATAATGTAGATTTGTATCAAAATATTTATAAAAATACATGTAATAACGTAAATTTTGATACGATTTTACATTATTCTATTTGTGTTTTGTATATATTTTTTTATACAAATTTACGTTATTATATGTGTATTTGTTTATATATTTTCTTTCAAATTTACATTATTTTATGTGTATTTTGTATATGTATTTCAATACAAATTAACCTAATTTTATGTGTATTTTGTATATTTCTTTTCATACAAATTTAAATTATTTTTATGTATTTTTGTATATAGTTTTATATAAATTTAGGTTATTTTATGTACGCATTTACATTATTTAATGTGTGTTTTGTAAATATATTTTTATCCATAGTTACTTTATTTTACGTTCATTTTTGGACATATATTTTTATAGAAATTAGCGTTATGTTATATGTGTTTGTATATGTTTTCTCATACAAATTTACATTATTTTATTGATTTTTTGTTTATTTAGTTTGATACGAATTAAATGATTATATGTGTATTTTGTACATATTTTTTTTACGTATTTACATTACTTAATGTGTATTTTGTTTATATATTTTTAAACAAATTTACGTTATTATATGTATTTTTATAAATATTTTGATACAAATTTACATTATTTTATGTATTTCGTATATACATTTCAATTCAAATTTAGCATATTTTATCTGTATTTTGTATATCTATTTTCATACGAATTTAATTACTTCTGTGTATTTTTGTATATAGTTTTATATAAATTTACGTTATTTTATGTGTATTTTGTATATTTATATTTATACAAATACACATTCTTTTAATATTTTGTTTATTTATTTTCATACGAATATACATTATTTTATGTGTTTTGTATACATTTTCTTATACGTATTTACTTCATTTTATGTGTATTTTGTATATATATTTTTATAGAAATCTACGTTATTTTATGTGTATTCGTATATATATTTTGAAAAAAATTTACATTCTTTTATATGTATTTTGCATATCTATTTCAATACAAATTTACGTTATTGTATGTGTTTTTTGTATATTTATTTTAATACAAATTAAATTTTTTGATGTGTATTTTGGTTTATATATTTTTATAAATAAAAAAAATGCGTTATTTTATGGGTAATTTGATTCTTTATTTTCAGACAAATTTACATTATTTTATTAATATTCTGTGTATTTATTTTGATACGATTTTACATTATACTATTTGTGTTTTGTACATATTTTTTTATACAAATTTACGTTATTTTTAGTGTATTTGTTTATGTATTTTCATTCAAATTTACATTATTTTATGTGGGTTTTCTGTATGTATTTCAATACAAATTTACCTAATTTTATGTGTATTTTGTATATTTATTTCCATACAAATTTAAAATATTTTTGTGTATTTTTGTATATAGTTTGATACAAATTTAGGTTATTTTATGTGTATTTTGTATATCTATTTTCAACCAAATACACATTCTTTTATTGATATTTTGTTTATTTACTTTGACATAATTTACATTATTTAATGTGTATTTTGTATATATATTTTATACGTATTTACATCATTTCATGTGTATTTTGTATAGTTTTAAGCAAATTTATATTATTTAATCTGTATTTTGTATATTATATATATATATATATATATATATATATATATATATATATATATATATATATATATATATATATATATATATATATATATATATATATATATATATATTAATACACATTCTTTTATTAATTATTTTGTTTATTTATTTTGATACTAATTTACATTATTTTATGTGTATTTTGTATACATTTTTTATACGTATTTACTTAATTTTATGTGTATTTTATATATATATTTTAATAGAAATCTACCTTATTTCATGTGTATTCGTATATATATTTTGAAACAAATTTACATTCTTTATATGTATTTTGCATATCTTTTTTTGTGTATTCTGTATTTATTTTTTTATACATAGAATAATGTAAAATCGTATCAAAATAAGTACACAGAATATCAATAAAATAATATAGATTTGTATGAAAATAAAGATGCAAAATACCCATAAAATAAAGCATATTTTTTTAAAAAAATACATATACAAAAATAAACATAGAATAATTAAATTTGTATTAAAATTAATATACAAAATGCACATACAATAAGGTAAGTTTGTATTGAAAAAAAAAACGCAAAATACACATAAAACAGTGTAAATTTGTTTCAAAATATATATACGAATACACATAAAATAACGGTGATTTCTATAGGAATATATATACAAAATACACATGAAATGATGTAAATACGTATAAAAATATATATACTAAATACACATTAAATACTGTAAATTCGCGTCAAAATAAATAAACAAAATATCAATAAAAGAATGTGTATTTGTATGAAAATAGTTATACAAAATACACATAAAATAACCTAAATTTGTATCAAACTATATACAAAAATACACAAAAATATTTTAAATTTGTATGAAAATAAATATACAAAATACACATAAAATTAGGTAAATTTGTATTGAAATACATATACAATATACACATAAAATAATATAACTTTGAATGAAAAGACATAAACAAATACACTTAAAATAACGTAAATTTGTATTAAAAATATATATATAAAACGCAAATAGAATAATGTAAAATCGTATAAAAATAAATATACAGAATATTAATAAAATAATGTAAATTTGTATGAAAATAAAGAGGCAAAATACCCATAAAATAACGCAATCTTTTATTTAAAAAAATATATACACCAAAATACACATAAAAAAATTAAATTTTATTTAAGATAAATATATAAAAAACACATACAATAAATAAGGTAAATTTGTATTGAAATAGATATGCAAAATACATATAAAACAATGTAAATTTGTTTCAAAATATATATACGAATATACATAAAAAAACGTAGATTTCTATAAAAATATATATATAAAATACACATAAAATGAAGTAAATACGTATAAAAAATTGTATACAAAATACACATAAAATAATGTAAATTCGTATCAAAATAAATATACAAAATACCAATAAAAGAATGTGTATTTGTATAAATATAAATATACAAAATACACATAAAATAACGTAAATTTATATAAAACTATATACAAAATACCCAAGTATTTTAATTTGTATGAAAAAAGATATACAAAATAAAAAATTTTCAAATTCAATAAACAAAATTCAGATAAAAGAACGTATATTTGTAGAAAAATAAATATACAAAATACACATAAAATAACGAAAATTTGTATGAAAATATATAAAAAAATAAACAAAAATAATTTCAATTTATATGAAAATAAATATACAAAATACACATGTATTTTGTATATCTATTTTCAAAAAAATTTAATTACTTTTGTGTATTTTTGCATATAGTTTTATAAAAATTTACGTTATTTTATTTGTATTTTGTATATTTATATTTATACAATACACATTCTTTTATTAGTATTTTGTTTATTTATTTTGATACGAGTTTACATTATTTTATGTGTATTTTGCATACCTTTTTTTATACGTATTTACTTCATTTTATGTGTATTTTGTATATTTATTTTCATAGAAATCTACGTTATTTTATGTGTATTCGTAAATATATTTTGAAAAAAAATTACATGGTCTTATATGTATTTTGCATATCTATTTCAATACAAATTTACCTTATTGTATGTGCATTTTGTATATTTATTTTAATACAAATTCAAATATTTTATATGTGTCTTGGTATAAATATTTTTATAAAAAATGCGTTATTTTATGGGTATTTTGCATCTTAATTTTCATACAAATTTATATTATTTTATTAATATTCTGTATATTTATTTTGATACGATTTTATATTATTCTATTTGTGTTTTGTATATATTTTTTTATACATATTTACATTATTTAATGTGTATTTTTTATATATATTTTATACAAATTTACGTTATTTTAAGTGTATTTGTTTATATATTTTCATTCAAATTTACATTATTTTATGTGTATTTTGTAAATGTATTTCAATACAAATTTACCTAATTTTATGTGTATTTTGTATATTTATTTTCATACAAATTAAAATTATTTTTGTGTATTTTTGTATATAGTTTTATACAAATTTAGGTGATTTTATGTGTATATTGTATATCTATTTTCATACAAATAAACATTCTTTTATTGATATTTTGTTTATTTATTTTGACGCGAATTTACATTATTTAATGTGTATTTTATATATATATATTTTTATACGTGTTTACATCATTTGATGTGTATTTTGTATATATATTTCTATAGAAATCTACGTTGATTTATGAGTATTCGTATATAGATTTTGAAATAAATTTACACTGTTTTATGTGTATTTTGCATATTTTTTTAATACAAATTTACCTTATTGTATATGCATTTTGTATTTTAATTTTAATACAAATTTAATTATGCTATGTGTATCATTGTATATGTATTTTTATAAAAACATGATTTATTTTATGGGTATTTTGCTTTTTTTTCATACAAATTTACATTATTTTATTTATATTCTGTTTATTTTTTTTTAAACAATTTTACATTATTCTATGTGTATTTTGTATATCTATTTTTATACGTATTTACTTAATTTTATGTGTATTTTGTCTATATATTTTTATAGAAATCTACGTTATTTTATGTGTATTCGTATATATATTTTGAAACAAATTTACATTGTTTTATATGTATTTTTGCATATCTCTTTCAATACAAGTTTACCTTATTGTATGTGCATTTAGTATATTTATTTCAATACAAATTTAAATATTTTATGTGTATTTTGGTATATATATTTTTATAAGAAATGCGCTATTTGATGGGAATTTTGTATCTTTATTTTCATACAAATTTACATTATTTTATTAATATTCGGTGTATTTATTTTGATACGATTTCACATTATTCTATTTGTTTTTTGTATATATTTTTTTTATACATATTTACATTATTTAATGTGTATCTTGCTTATATATTTCATACAAATTTATTATCTATTATTTATTTTCATACAAATACACATTCTTTTCATGATATTTTGTTTATTTATTTTGACACGAATTTACCTAGATATGTATTTTATATATATATTTTTATACGTATTTACATAATTTCATGTGTATTTTGTATATATATTTCTAAAGAAATCTACGTTATTTTATGTGTATTCGTATATATATTTTGAAACAAATTTACTTTGTTTTATATGTATTTTTGAATATCTCTTTCAATACATATTTACCTTACTGTATATGCATTTTGTATATTTATTTCAATACAAATTTAAATATTTTATGTGTATTTTGGTATATATATTTTTATAAAAAATGCGCTATTTTAAGGGAATTTTGCATCTTTCTTTTCATACAGATTTACATTATTTTATTAATATTCTGTGTATTTATATTGATAGGATTTTACACTATTCTATTTCTTTTTTGTATATATTTTTTTATACACATTTACATTATTTAATGTGTATCTTGCATATATATTTTATACAAATTTACGTTATTTTAAGTGTATTTGTTTATATATTTTCATTAAAATTTACATTATTCTATGTGTATTTTGTATATGTATTTCAATACAAATTTACCTAATTTTATGTGTATTTTGTATATTTCTTTTCATACAAATTTTAAATATTTTTGTGTATTTTTGTATATAGTTTTATACAAATTTAGGTTATTTTATGTACGCATTTACATTATTTAATGTGTGTTTTGTATATATGTTTTTATGCAAATTTACTTTATTTTATGGGCATTTTTGTACATATATTTTTTTAGAAATTTGCGTTAATTTATGTGTATTGGTATATGTTTTCTCATACAAATTTACATTATTTTATTGCTATTTTGTTTATTTATTTTGATACGAATGAAAATAGATATACAAAATATACATAAAATAAACTAAATTTGTATTTAATATATATACAAAATACATAAAATAATGTAAATTTGTATCAAAATATTTTAACAGATGCGTATAAAATAACGTAAATTTGTTTTAAAATATACAAAATACACATTAAATAATGTAAATATGTATAAAAAAATATATACAAAACACAAATAGAATAATGTAAAATCGTATCAAAATAAATACACAGAATATTAATAAAACAATGTAAATTTGTATGAAAATAAAGATGCAAAATACCCATTAAATAACGCATTTTTTATAAAATTATATATACCAAAATACACATGAAAAAAATTATTTGTATTAAAATAAATATACAAAATACACATACAATAAGGTAAATCTATATTGAAATAGATATGCAAAATACATATAAAACAATGTAAATTTGTTTCAAAATATATATACGAATACACTTAAAATAACGTAGATTTGTATAAAAATATATATACAAAATACACATAAAATGAAGTAAATACGTATAAGAAAATGTATACAAAATACACATAAAATAATGTAAATTCGTATCAAAATAAATAAACAAAATACCAATAAAAGAATGTGTATTTGTATAAATATAAATATACAAAATACACATAAAATAACGTAAATTTGTATAAAACTACATACAAAAATACACAGAAGTAATTAAACTCGTATGAAAATAGATATACAAAATACAGATAAAATAAGCTAAATTTGAATTGAAATATATATACAAAATACATAAAATAATGTAAATTTGTATCAAGATATTTATAAAAATACATATAATAACGTAAATTTGTTTAAAAATATATAAACAAAATACACATTAAGTAATGTAAATACGTATAAAAAATATGTACAAAATACACATATAATCATGTAATTCGTATCAAACTAAAAAAACAAAATATCAATAAAATAATGTAAATTTGTATGAGAAAACATATACAAATACATATAAAATAACGCTAATTTCCATAAAAATATATGTCCAAAAATGAACGTAAAATAAAGTAACTTTGGATAAAAATATATATACAAAACACACATTGAATAATGTAAATGCGTACATAAAATAACCTAAATTTGTATAAAACTATATACAAAAATACACAAAAATAATTTAAATTTGTATGAAAAGAAATATACAAAATACACATAAAATTAGGTTAATTTGTATTGAAATAATTATACAAAATACACATAAAATAATGTAAATTTGAAAGAAAATATATAAACAAAAACTCATATAATAACGTAAATTTGTATAAAATATATATTCAAAATACACATTAAATAATATAAATATGTATAAAAAAAATATATACAAAACACAAATAGAATAATGTAAAATCGTATCAAAATATATACACAGAATATTAATAAAATAATGTAAATTTGTATGAAAATTAAGATGCAAAATACCTATAAAATAACGCATTTTTTATAAAATTATTGATACCAAAATACACATAAAATATTTGAATTTGTATTAAAATAAATATACAAAATTCACATACAATAAGGTAAATTTGTATTGAAATAGATATGCAAAATACATATAAAATAATGTAAATTTGTTTCAAAATATATATACGAATACACATAAAATAACGTAGATTTCTATAAAAATACATATACAAAATACACATAATATTAAGGAAATACGTATAAAAAAATGTATACAAAATACACATAAAATAATGTAAATTCGTATAAATGTAAATAAACAATATACCAATAAAAGAATGTGTATTTGTATAAATATAAATATACAAAATGCACATAAAATAACGTAAATTTATATAAAACTATATTCATAAAATAACGCAAATTTCTATAAAATTATATGTACAAAAATGAACATAAAATAAATTTGCATAAAAATATATATACAAAACACACTTTAGACAATGTAAATGAGTCTAAAAATATGTAAACAAAATACCTATGAATTAATCTAAATTCGTATCGAATTAAATTAAGAAAATATCAATAAAATAATGTTATTTTGGATGAAAATATATATACAAAATACACATAAAATAACCTAAATACAAATACAAATATACACATAAAATAATTTAAAATTGAATGAAATAAATATACAAAATAAACATAAAATAAGGTAAATTTGTAATGAAATATATGAAAAAATACACATAAAATAATATAAATTTGTATGAAAATATATATACAATTACACATTAAATAACATGAATTTGTATAAAATTTGTATCAAAATATATACTTATACACACAATAAAATAACGTAATTTTTTTTAAATGTATATACAAAATACACATAAAATAATTTAAATACGTAGAAAATATATATATATACAAAAACACATAAAATAATGTAAATTTGTATGAAAATATATAAACAAATACACATAAAATAATGTAAATTTGGATAAAATATATATACAAAATGAACATTAAATAATGTAAATATGTATAAAAAAATATACAAAATACACATAGAATAATGTTAAATCGTATCAAAATAAATAAAGAGAATATCAATAAAATAATGTAAATTTGTATGAAAATAAAGATGCAAAATATCCATATAATAACGCATATTTGCATAAAAATATATATACAAAAATACATATAAAATAGTTCACTTTGTATTAAAATAAATATACAAAATGCACGTACAATAAAGTAAATTTGTATTGAAATAGATATGCAAAATACACATCAATAATGTAAATTTGTATCAAAATATATATACGAATACTCATAAAATAGAGTAAATTTCTATGAAAATATACATACAAAATAGATATGCAAAATACACATATAACTAGTTAAATTTGTATTTAAATACATGTACAAAAAACACATAAAATAATGTAGATTTGTATGAAATGAAAACAAATACATTTTATATAAAATATATATACAAAATACACATAGAATAATGTAAAATCATATCAAAATCAATACACAGAATATCAATAAAATAATGTAAATTTGTATGAAAATAAAGATGCAAAATACCCATAAAATAAAGCATATTTTTATAAAAATACATATACAAAAATACACATAGATTAATCAAATTTGTATTAAAATTAATATACAAAATGCACATACAATAAGGTAAATTTGTATTGAAAAAATAAGCAAAATACACATATAAATATATATATATATATATATATATATATATATATATAGAAATATATATACAAAATACACTTGAAATAATGTAAATACGTATAAAAATATATATACAAAATACACATTAAATAACCTAAATTTGTATTAAACTATATACAAAAATACACAAAAATAATTTAAACTTGTATGAAAATAAATATACAAAAAACATATAAAAATAGGTAAATTTGTATTGAAATACATACACAAAATACACATAAAATAATGTAAATCTGAATGAAAATATATAAACATATAGGCTTAAAATAACGTAAATTTGTAACAAATATATATACAAAAAAAAAACATTAAGCAATGTAGATATGTATAAAAAAATATATACAAAACACAAATAAAATAATGTAAAATCGTATCAAAATAAATACAGAAAATATTAATAAAATAATGTAAATTTGTATGAAAATTAAGATGCAAAATACCCATAAAATAACGCATTTTTTTAAAAAATATATATACGAAAAAACATAAAATATTTGATTTTGTATTAATATAAATAGATATACAAAATACACATAAAATAAGCTAAATTTGAATTGAAATATATATACAAAATACATAAAATAATGTAAATTTGTATCAAAATACCTATACAAATACACATATAAAAACGTAAATTTGTATAAAAATATATAAACAAAATACACATTAAATAATGTAAATACGTATAAAAAAATGTAAAAAATACACAAATAATAAAGTAATTCGTATCAAAATAAATAGACAAAATACCAATAAAATAATGTAAATTTCTATGAGAAAACATATACAAAATACATAAATAACATAATATATATATATAATATATATATATATATAATATTTTTATATATATTTATATATATATATATATATATATATATATATATATATATATATATATATATATATATATATATATATATATATATATATATATATATATATATATATATATATATATATATATATATATATGTATATATATATATATATATTTTATACAAATTTCGGTGGTTTATATGTATTTGTTTATATAATTTCTTACAAATTTACATTATTTTATGTGAGTTTTGTATATGTATTTCAATACAAATTTGCCTAACTTTATGTGTATTTTGCATATATATTTTCAAACAAATTTAAATTATTTTTGTGTATTTTTGTGTATATTTTTATACAAATTTTAGTTATTTTATTTGTTTTTTGTATATATATTTTCCTACAAATATACATTCTTTTATTGGAATTTTGTGTATTTAATTTTTTTCGAATTTACATTATTTTATGTGTATTTTGTATATATATTTTTCTACGTATTTAAACTATTTTATGTGTATTTTATATATACATTTTCATAAAAATTTACGTTATTTTATTGTGTGTATTCGTATATATTTTGAAACAAGTTTTATACAAATTCATGTTATTTTATGTGTATTTGTATATATATTTTCATACAAATTTATATTATTTTATGTGTATTCTTACATATATTTTATTACAAATTTACCTTATTTTATGTTTATTTTGTATATTTATTTCATTCAATTTTAAATTATTTAATATGTATATTTGTATTTGTATTTAGGTTATTTTATGTGTGTTTCCTATATATATTTTCATCCAAAATTACATTATTTTATTGTTATCTTCTTAATTTAACTCGATACGAATTTAGATTATTTCATAGGTATTTTGTATACATATTTTTATACTCATTTACATTATCTAATGTGTGTTTTGTATATATTTTTTTTATGCAAACTAATTTTATGTGTATTTTTGTACATATATTTTTATAGAAACTTAAAACGTTATTTTATGTGTATTTTGTATATGTTTTCTTATACAAATTTACATTATTTAATTAGTTTTTTGTTAATTTATTTTGATACGAATGACTTGATTATTGGTGTATTTTCTAAATATTTTTTTATACGTATTTACATTACTTGATGTGTATTTTGTTTATATATTTTTTTTACAAATATACGTTATTATATGTGTATTTGTTAAAAATATTTTGAAACGAATTTACTTTATTTTATGTATTTTGTATATATATTTCAATTCAAATTTAGCTTATTTAGTGTGTATTTTGTATATCTATTTTCATACAAATTTAATTGCTTCTGTATATTTTTGTATATAGTTTTATACAAATTTACGTTATTTTATGTGCATTTTGTATATTTATATTTATACAAATACACATTCTCTTATTGGTATTTTGTTTATTTATATTTATATGAAATTTCATTATTTTATGTGTATTTTGTATACATTTTGTGATTCGTATTTACTTAATTTTATTTGTATTTTGTAAATATATATTTATAGAAATTTACGTTATTTTATGTTTATTCGTATATATATTTTGAAACAAATTTACATTGTTTTATATGATTTTTGCATATCTATTTCAATACAAATTTACCTTATTGTATGTGCATTTTGTATATTTATTTTAATACAAATTCAAATATTTTATGTGTATTTTGGTAT
Source organism: Eriocheir sinensis (assembly GCF_024679095.1). Lineage (NCBI taxonomy): Eukaryota > Metazoa > Arthropoda > Malacostraca > Decapoda > Varunidae > Eriocheir > Eriocheir sinensis. The sequence continues at coordinate 409,395 of NW_026110507.1, forward strand.
ATATAATTTTATAAAAAATGCGTTATTTTATAGGTATTTTGCATCTTAGTTTTCATACAAATGTACATTATTTTATTAATATACTGTGTATATATTTTGATACGATTTTATATTATACTATTTGTGTTTTGTATATATTTTTTTATACATATTTTCATTATTTAATGTGTATTTTTTATATATATTTTATACAAATTAACGTTATTTTAAGTTTATTTGTTTATAGAATTTCATTCAAATTTACATTATTTTAAGTGTATTTTGTATATGTATTTCAATACAAATTTACCTAATTTTATGTGTATTTTGTATATTTATTTTCATACAAATTTAAATTATTTTTTGTGTTTTTTTGTATATACTTATAGAGTAAATTTCTATGAAAATATATATTCAAAATACATATAAAATTATGTAAATAAGTATAAAAATATATATATATATATATATATATATATATATATATATATATATATATGTATATATATCAAAATAAATAAACAAAATTCCGATAAAAGAACGTATATTTGTAGGAAAATAAATATACAAAATACACATAAAATTACGAAAATTTGAATAAAAATATATACAAAAAAACAAAAAAACAAATTTCAATTTGTATGAAAATAGATATACAAAATACACATATAATTAGTTAAATTTGTATTTATATACATGTACAAAATACACATAAAATAATGTAAATTTGTATGAAATGAAAACAAATTCACATAAAATAACGTACATTTGTATAAAATAGATATACAAAATATACATAGAATGATGTAAAATCGTATCAAAATAAATACACAGAATATCAATAAAATAATGTAATTTTGTATGAAAATAAATATGCAAAATACCCATAAAATAAAGCATATTTTTTTAAAATACATATACAAGAATACACATAGAATAATTAAATTTGTATTAAAATTAATTTACAAAATGCACGTACAATAAGGTAAATTTGTATTGAAAAAATATACAAAATGCACATAAAACAATGTATATTTGTTTCAAAATATATATACGAATACACATAAAATAACGTATATTTCTATAGAAATATATATACAAAATACACATGAAATGACGTAAATACGTATAAAAATATATATACACAATACACATTAAATAATGTAAATTCGCATCAAAATAAATAAACAAAATATCAATAAAAGAATACACATGAAATAACGTAAATACGTATAAAAATATATATACACAATACACATTAAATAATGTAAATTCGCATCAAAATAAATAAACAAAATATCAATAAAAGAATACATATAAAATAATTAAATTTGTATTAAAATTAATATACAAAATGCACGTACAATAAGGTAAATTTGTATTGAAAAAATATACAAAATGCACATAAAACAATGTATATTTGTTTCAAAATATATATACGAATACACATAAAATAACGTATATTTCTATAGAAATATATATACAAAATACACATGAAATGACGTAAATACGTATAAAAATATATATACACAATACACATTAAATAATGTAAATTCGCATCAAAATAAATAAACAAAATATCAATAAAAGAATACACATGAAATGACGTAAATACGTATAAAAATATATATACGCAATACACATTAAATAATGTAAATTCGCATCAAAATAAATAAACAAAATATCAATAAAAGAAAAATACACATAAAATAATGTAAATTTGAATGAAAATATATAAACAAATACACTTAAAATAACGTAAATTTGAATGAAATATATATAGAAAATACACATTAAATAATGTAAATATGTATAAAAAAATATATACAAAACACAAATAGAATAACGTAAAATAGTATCAAAATAAATACACAGAATATTAATAAAATAATGTAAATTTGTATGAAAATAAAGATGCAAAATACCTATAAAACAACGCATTTTTTATGAAAATATATATACCAAAATACACATAAAATATTTAAATTTGTATTACAATAAATATACAAAATGCGCATACAATAAGGTAAATTTGTATTGAAATAGATATGCAAAATACACATAAAACAATGTAAATTTGTTTCAAAATATATATACGAATACACATAAAATAACGTAGATTTCTATAAAAATATATATACAAAATACACATAAAATGAAGTAAATACGTATAAGAAAATGTATACAAAATACACATAAAATAATGTAAATTCGTATCAAAATAAATAAACTAAATGCCAATAAAAGAATGTTTACTTGTATAAATATAAATATACAAAATACACATAAAATAACGTAAAATTGTATAAAACTATATACAAAAATAAACAAAAATAATTAAATATGTATGAGAATAGATATACAAAAGACACATAAAATAAGCTGAATTTGAATTGAAATAAATATAGAAAATACAAAAAATAATGTAAATTTGTATCAAAATATATATTCAAATACACATATAATAACGTAAATTTGTATAAAAATATATAAACAAAATACACATTAAATAATATAAATAGGTATAAAAGATATGTACGTAATGTAAAAATTTATAAAATTAAAGATGCAAAATGCACATAAAATAACTCATATTTAAAAAAAATATATATACAAAAATACACATTAAATAATTGAATTTGTGTTAAAATAAATATACAAAATACACATACAATAAGGTAGATTTTTATTGAAATAGATATGCAAAAAACACAAAAAATAATGAAATTTTTTATCAAAATATATACGAATACACACAATAAAATTACGTAAATTTTTATGAAAATATATATACAAAATACACATAAAATAATGTAAATACATAGAAAAATATATACAAAATACACATAAAATAATGTAAATTCGTATCAAAATAAATAAACAAAATTTCCTCTAAAAGAATGTATATTTGCAGGAAAATATATATACAAAATACAAATAAAATAACAAAAATTTGTATAAAAATATATACAAAAATACACAAAAATAATATAAATTTGTTTGAAAATAGATATGCAAAATACACATGAAATTAGGCAAATTTTTATTGAAATACATATACAAAATACACATAAAATAATGTAAATTTGTATGAAAATATATAAACAAATACACATAAGATAACGTAAATTTCCATAAAATATATGTACAAAATATACATTAAATAATGTAAATATGTCTAAAAATATATATACAAAATACACAGAATAACGTAAAATCGTATCAAAATAAATAAACAGACTATCAATAAAATAATGTAAATTTGTATGAAAATAAAGATGCAAAATACCCATATAATAACGCATATTTGTTTAAAAATATATATACAAAAATACACATTAAATAATTAAATTTGTATCAAAATAAATATACAAAAGTCACATACAATAAAGAAAATTTGTATTGAAATAGATATGCGAAATACACATAAATAATGTAAATTTGTATCAAAATATATATACGAATACACATAAAATAGAGTAAATTTCTATGAAAATATATATTCAAAATACATATAAAATTATATAAATAAGTATAAAAATATATATATCACATACACCTAAAATAATGAAAATTCGTATCAAAATAAATAAACAAAATTCCGATAAAAGAACGTATATTTGTAGGAAAATAAATATACAAAATACACATAAAATTACGAAAATTTGAATAAAAATATATACTAAAATACACAAAATTAATTTCGATTTGTATGAAAATAGATATACATAATACACATATAATTAGTTAAATTTGCATTTAAATACATGTACAAAATACACATGAAATAATGTAAATTTGTATGAAATAAAAACAAATTCACATAAAATAACGTTCATTTATATGAAATATATATACAAAATATACATAGAATAATGTAAAATCGTATCAAAATAAATACACAGAATATCAATAAAATAAAGTAAATTTGTATGAAAATAAAGATGCAAAATACTCATAAAATAAAGCATTTTTTTATGGAAATACATATACAAAAATACACATAGAATAATTAAATTTGTATTATTTTATATGTACTTTGTATATATATTTTTATACGCATTTACATTATTTAACATTTATTTAATTTAATTACTTCTGTGTATTTTTGTATATAGTTTTATACAAATTTACGATATTTTATGTGTATTTTGTATATTTATATATATACAAATACACATTCTTTTATTGGTATTTTGTTTATTTATTTTGATACGATTTTACATTATTTTATGTGTACTTTGTATTCATTTTTTATACATGTTTATTTCATCTTATGTGTATTTTGTATATATTTTTATAGAAATCTACGTTATTTTATGTGTATTCGTATATATATTTTGAAACAAATTTACATTGTTTTATATGTATTTTGCATATCTATTTCAATACAAACTTACAAAAATGCACATGAAATAAAGTAAATTTGCATTAAAACATATATACAAAACACACATTAAATAATCTAAATGCGTACATAAAATAACCTAAATTTGTATAAAACTATATACAAAAAAACACAAAAATAATTAAAATTTGAATGAAAAGAAATATACAAAATACACATAAAATTAGGTAAATTTGTATTGAAATACATATAAAAATACATATAAAATAATGTAAATTTGAATGAAAATATATAAACAAATACACTTAAATAACGTAAATTTGTATAAAATATATATGCAAGATACACATTAAATAATGCAAATGTGTATAAAAAAAATATATACAAAAAAGAAATAGAATAATGTAAAATCGTATCAAAATAAATACACAAAATATCAACAAAATAATGTAAAGAAAGATGCAAAATTCCCATAAAATAGCGCTTTTTTTCTAAAAATATATATACCAAAATACACATAAAATATTTAAATTTGTATTGAAATAAATATACAAAATGCATATACAGTAAGGTAAATTTGTATTGAAAGAGATATTCAAAAATACATATAAAACAATGTAAATTTGTTTCAAAATATATATATACGAATACACATAAAATAACGTAGATTTCAATAGAAATATATATACAAAATACACATGAAATTATGTAAATACGTATAAAAATATATATACAAAATACATATTAAGTAATGTAAATTCGTGTCAAAATAAATAAACAAAATATCATGAAAAGGATATGTATTTGTATGAAAATAAATAATAGATAATAAATTTGTATGAAATATATATGCAAGATACACATTAAATAATGTAAATATGTATAAAAATATATATATACCAAAACAAATAGAGTAATGTAAAATCGTATCAAAATAAATACACCGAATATTAATAAAATAATGTAAATTTGAATGAAAATAAAGATGCAAAATTCCTATCAAATAGCGCATTTCTTATAAAAATATATATACCAAAATACACATAAAATATTTAAATTTGTAATACACATAAAAAAATTAGACTTGTATTAAAATAAATATATAAAAAACACATACAATAAGGTAAATTTGCATTAAAATAGATATGCAAAATACATATAAAGAAATGTAAATTTGTTTCAAAATATGTATACGAATACACATAAAATAACGTAGATTTCTATAAATATATATATACAAAATACACATAAAATGAAATAAATACATATAAAAAAATGTATACAAAATACACATAAAATAATGTAAATTCGTGTCAAAATAAATAAACAAAATACCAATAAAAGAATGTGTATTTGTATAAATATAAATATACAAAATACACATAAAATAACGTAAATTTATATAAAACTATATACAAAAATACACAGAAGTAATTAAATTTGTATGAAAATATATACAAAATACACACAAAATAAGATAAATTTGAATTGAAATATATATACAAAATACATGAAATAAAGTAAATTTGTATCAAAATATTTATACAAATGCACATATAATAACGTAAATTTGTATGAAAATATATAAACAAAATACACATTAAATAATGTAAATACGTATAAAAAAATGTGTAAAAAATAAACATATAATCATGTAATTCGTATCAAAATAAATAAACAAAATACCAATAAAATAATATAAATTTGTATGAGTAAACGTGTATGTTGCATATTTTTTCAATACAAATTTACCTTATTATATACGCATTTTGTATATTAATTTTAAAACAAATTTAATTATTCGATGTGTATTTTTGTATCTGTATTTTTATAAACATATGCTTTATTTTTTGGGTATTTTGCATCTTTATTTTCATACAAATTTACATTACTTTATTGATATTCTGCTCATTCATTTTGATACGAATTGACATTATGTGTATTTTGTATATATTTTTCATACAAATTTACGTTATTTTATGTGTATTTTGTATATCTATTTTCATACAAACTCAAATTATTTCTATGTATTTTTGTATATATTTTAATACAAATTTTAGTTATGTTATGTGTATTTTGTAAATTTATTTTCATTCAAATATATATTATTTTATTGGTGTTTTCTTGATTTATATTGATAAGAATTTACATTATTTTATATGTACTTTGTATATATATTTTTATACGCTTTTACATTATTTAATATTTATTTTGAATATATATTTTTATACAAATTCATGGTATTTTATGTGTATTTGTATATATATTTTCATATAAATTTACATTATTTTATGTGTATTTTGTACATATATTTTATTACAAATCTACCTTATTTTATGTTTATTTTGTATATGTATTTTGTATTTTTATATTTATTCAAATACACATTCTTTTATTGGTATTTTATTTATTTATTTTAAATCGAATTTACATTATTTTATGTGTATTTTGTATACATTTTTTTATACGTATTTACTTAATTTTATGTGTATTTTGTATATATATTTTTTATAGAAATCTACATTTTTTTATTTGTATTCGTGTATATATTCTGAAGCAAATTTACATTGTTTTATATGTATTTTTGCATATCTCTTTCAATACAAATTTACCTTATTGTATGTGCATTTTGTATATTTATTTCAATACAAATTTAAATATTTTATGTGTATTTTGGTATATATATTTTTATAAGAAAGTCGCTATTTTATGGGAATTTTGCATCTTTATTTTCATACAAATTTACATTATTTTATTAATATTCGATGTATTTATTTTGATACGATTTTACATTATTCTATTTGTTTTTTGTATATACTTTTTTTTATACATATTTACATTATTTAATGTGTATCTTGCATATATATTTTATACAAATTTATTTTCTATTAGCTATTTTCATACAAATACACATTCTTTTCATGATATTTTGTTTATTGATTTTGACACGAATTTACATTATTTGATATGTATTTTGTATATATATTTTTATACGTATTTACATAATTTCATATGTATTTTGTATATATATTTCTATAGAAATCTACTTTATTTTATGTGTATTCGTATATATATTTTGAAACAAATTTACATTGTTTTATATGTATTTTTGAATATCTCTTTTAATACAAATTTAACTTACTGTATATGCATTTTGTATATTTATTTCAATACAAATTTAAATATTTTATGTGTATTTTGGTATATATATTTTTATAAAAAATGCGATAATTTTTGGGAATTTTGCATCTTTATTTTCATACAAATTTACATTATTTTATTGATATTTGTATTAATTTTGATATGATTTTACATTATTCTATTTGTTTTTTGTATATATTTTTTTATACACATTTACATTATTTAATGTGTATCTTGCATATATATTTTATACAAATTTACGTTATTTTAAGTGTATTTGTTTATATATTTTCATTCAAAATTACGTTTATTTAATTCGAAATTACATTATTTTATGTGTATTTTGTATACATTTTTTTATACGTATTTACTTAATTTTATGTGTATTTTGTATATATATTTTTATAGAAATCTACGTTTTTTTATTTGTATTCGTATATATATTTTTAAACAAATTTACATTGTTTTATATGTATTTTTGCATATCTCTTTCAATACAAATTTACCTTATTGTATGTGCATTTTGTATATTTATTTCAATGCAAATTTAAATATTTTATGTGTATTTTGGTATATATATTTTTATAAGAAATGCGCTATTTTATGGGAATTTTGCATCTTTATTTTCATACAAATTTACATTATTTTATTAATATTCGGTGTATGTATTTTGATACGATGTTACATTATTCTATTTGTTTTTTGTATATACTTTTTTATACATATTTACATTATTTAATGTGTATCTTGCATATATATTTTATACAAATTTATTATCTATTATCTATTTTCATACAAATACACATTCTTTTCATGATATTTTGTTTATTTATTTTGACACGAATTTACATTATTTGATATGTATTTTGTATATATATTTTTATACGTATTTACGTAATTTCATATGTATTTTGTATATATATTTCTATAGAAATCTACTTTATTTTATGTGTATTCGTGTATATATTTTGAAACAAATTTACATTGTTTTATATGTATTTTTGAATATCTCTTTCAATACAAATTTACCTTACTGTATATGCATTTTGTATATTTATTTCAATACAAATTTAAATATTTTATGTGTATTTTGGTATATATATTTTTATAAAAAATGCAATAATTTTTGGGAATTTTGCATCTTTATTTTCATACAAATTTACATTATTTTATTGATATTCTGTGTATTTATTTTGATACGATTTTACATTATTCTATTTGTTTTTTGTATATATATTTTTTATACACATTTACATTATTTAATGTGTATCTTGCATATATATTTTATACAAATTTACGTTATTTTAAGTGTATTTGTTTATATATTTTCATTGAAAATTACTTTTATTTTAATTCGAAATTACATTATTTTATGTGTATTTTGTATACATTTTTTTATACGTATTTACTTAATTTTATGTGTATTTTGTATATATATTTTTATAGAAATCTACGTTTTTTTATTTGTATTCGTATATATATTTTGAAAAAAATTTACATTGTTTTATATGTATTTTTTCATTATCTCTTTCAATACAAATTTACCTTATTGTATGTGCATTTTGTATATTTATTTCAATGCAAATTTAAATATTTTATGCGTATTTTGGTATATATATTTTTATAAGAAATGCACTATTTTATGGGAATTTTGCATCATTTTCATACAAATTTACATTATTTTATTAATATTCGGTGTATTTATTTTGATACGATGTTACATTATTCTATTTGTTTTTTGTATATACTTTTTTATACATATTTACATTATTTAATGTGTATCTTGCATATATATTTTATACAAATTTATTATCTATTATCTATTTTCATACAAATACACATTCTTTTCATGATATTTTGTTTATTTATTTTGACACGAATTTACATTATTTGATATGTATTTTGTATATATATTTTTATACGTATTTACATAATTTCATATGTATTTTGTATATATATTTCTATAGAAATCTACTTTATTTTATGTGTATTCGTGTATATATTTTGAAACAAATTTACATTGTTTTATATGTATTTTTGAATATCTCTTTCAATACAAATTTACCTTACTGTATATGCATTTTGTATATTTATTTCAATACAAATTTAAATATTTTATGTGTATTTTGGTATATATATTTTTATAAAAAATGCGATAATTTTTGGGAATTTTGCATCTTTATTTTCATACAAATTTACATTATTTTATTGATATTCTGTGTATTTATTTTGATACGATTTTACATTATTCTATTTGTTTTTTGTATATATTTTTTTATACACATTTACATTATTTAATGTGTATCTTGCATATATATTTTATACATATTTACGTTATTTTAAGTGTATTTGTTTATATATTTTCATTCAAAATTACTTTTATTTTAATTCGAAATTACATTATTTTATGTGTATTTTGTATACATTTTTTATACGTATTTACTTAATTTTATGTGTATTTTGTATATATATTTTTATAGAAATCTACGTTTTTTTATTTGTATTCGTATATATATTTTGAAACAAATTTACATTTTTTATATGTATTTTTTCATTATCTCTTTCAATACAAATTTACCTTATTGTATGTGCATTTTGTATATTTATTTCAATGCAAATTTAAATATTTTATGCGTATTTTGGTATATATATTTTTATAAGAAATGCACTATTTTATGGGAATTTTGCATCTTTATTTTCATACAAATTTACATTATTTTATTAATATTCGGTGTATTTATTTTGATACGATGTTACATTATTCTATTTGTTTTTTGTATATACTTTTTTATACATATTTACATTATTTAATGTGTATCTTGCATATATATTTTATACAAATTTAATTTATATTATCTTTTTCATACAAATACATTCTTTTCATGATATTTTGTTAATTTATTTTGACACGAATTTACATTATTTGATATGTATTTTGTATATATATTTTTATACGTATTTACATAATTTCATATGTATTTTGTATATATATTTCTATAGAAATCTACTTTATTTTATGTGTATTCGTATATATATTTTGAAACAAATTTACATTGCTTTATATGTTTTTTTGAATATCTCTTTCAATACAAATTTACCTTACTGTATATGCATTTTGTATATTTATGTCAATACAAATTTAAATATTTTATGTGTATTTCGGTATATATATTTTTATAAAAAATGCGATAATTTTTGGGAATTTTGCATCTTTATTTTCATACAAATTTACATTATTTTATTGATATTCTGTGAATTTATTTTGATGCGATTTTACATTATTCTATTTGTTTTTTGTATATATTTTTTTATACACATTTACATTATTTAATGTGTATCTTGCATATATATTTTATACAAATTTACGTTATTTTAAGTGTATTTGTTTATATATTTTCATTCAAATTTACATTATTTGATGTGTATTTTGTATTTGTATTTCAATACCAATTTACCTAATTTTATGTGTATTTTGTATATTTCTTTTCAAACAAATTTAAATTATTTTTGTGTATTTTTGTATATAGTTTTATACAAATTTAAGTTATTTTATGTACGCATTTACATTATTTAGTGTGTGTTTTGTATATATATTTTTATACAAATTTACTTTATTTTATGTGCATTTTTGTACATATATTTTTATAGAAATTTGCGTTATTTGTATATGTTTTCTCATACAATTTACCATATTTTATTGCTATTTTGTTTATTTATTTTGATACGAATTACATGATTATATGTGTATTTTGTACATATTTTTTATACGTATTTACATTACTTAATGTGTATTTTGTTTATATATTTTTAAACAAATCTACGTTATTATATGCATTTGTATAAATATCTTGATACAGATTTACATTATTTTATGTATTTTGTATGTACATTTCAATTCAAATTTAGCTTATTTTAGTTGTATTTTGTATATATATTTTCATACAAATTTAATAACTTCTGTGTATTTTTGTATATAGTTTTATACAAATTTACGATATTTTATGTGTATTTTGTATATTTATATTTATACAAATACACTTTCTTTTACTGGTATTTTGTTTATTTATTTTGATACGATTTTTATGTGTATTTTGTATTCATTTTTTATACGTATTTACTTCATTTTATGTGTATTTTGTATATATATTTTTATAGAAATCAACGTTATTTTATGTGTATTCGTATATATATTTTGAAACAAATTTACATTTTTTTATATGTATTTTGCATATCTATTTCAATACAAATTTACCTTACAGTATGTGCATTTTTTATATTTACTTTAATACAAATTTTAATATTTTATGTGTATTTTGGTATATATATTTTTATAAAAAATGCGTTATTATTTGGCTATTTTGCATCTTTATTTTCATACAAATATACATTATTTTATTAATATTCTGTGTATTTATTTTGATACGATTTTACATTATTCTATTTGTGTTTTGTATATATTTTTTTATACATATTTACATTATTTAATTAGTATTTTGTATATATATTTGATACAAATTTACGTTATTTTAAGTGTATATGTTTATATATTTTCATTCAAACTTCCATTATTTTATGTGTATTTTGTATATGTATTTCAATACAAATTTACCTAATTTTATGTGTATTTTGTATATTTATTTTCATACAAATTTAAATTATTTTTGTGTATTTTTGTATATAGTTTTATACAAACTTAGGTTATTTTATGAGTATTTTGTATATCTATTTTCATACAAATACACATTCTCTTATTGATATTTTGTTTATTTATTTTGACGAGAATTTAAATTATTTAATGTGTATTTTGTATATATATTTTTATACGTATTTACATCATTTCATGTGTATTTTGTATATATATTTATATAGAAATCTACGTTATATTATGTGTATTCGTATATAGATTTTTAAACAAATTTACAATTTTATGTGTATTTTGCATATTTTTTCAATACAAATTTACAATATTGTATATGCATTTTGTATATTAATTTTAATACAAATTTAATTATTCTATGTGTATTTTTGTATATGCATTTTTATAAAAATATGCTTTATTTTATGGGTATTTTGCATCTTTATTTTCATACAAATTTACGTTATTTTATTGATATTCTGCTCATTCATTTTGATACGATTTGACATTATTCTATGTGTGTTTTGTATATATTTTTCATACAAATTTACGTTATTTTATGTGTATTTGTTTATATATTTTGACACAAATTTACAATATTTTATGGGTATTTTGTATATATATTTCAAAAGAAATTTACCTAGTTTTATGTGTATTTTGAATATCTATTTTCATACAAACTCAAATTATTTTTATGTATTTTTGTATATATTTCAATACAAATTTTAGTTATGTTATGTGTATTTTGTAAATCTATTTTCATTCAAATATATATTATTTTATTGGTATTTTGTTGATTTATATTGATATGAATTTACATTATTTTATATGTACTTTTTATATATATTTTTATACGCATTTAAATTATTTAATATTTATTTTGTATATATAATTTTATACAAATTCATGGTATTTTATGTGTATTTCTATATATATTTTCATATAAATTTACATTATTTTATGTGTATTTTGTACATATATTTCATTACAAATTTACCTTATTTTATGTTTATTTTGTATATGTATTTTGCACATTTATATTTATACAAATACACATTCTTTTATTGATATTTTGTTTATTTATTTTGTTTCGAATTTATATTATTTTATGTGTATTTTGTTTACATTTTTTTATACGTATTTACCTAATTTTATGTGTATTTTGTATATATATTTTTATAGAAATCTACGCTATTTTATGTGTATTCGTATATATATTTTGAAACAAATTTACATTGTTTTATATGTATTTTTGCATATCTCTTTCAATACAAGTTTACCTTATTGTATGTGCATTTTGTATATTTATTTCAATACAAATTTAAATATTTTATGTAAATTTAACTAATTATATGTGTATTATGTATATCTATTTTCATACAAACCGAAATTAATTTTGTGTATTTTAGTATATATTTTTATTCAAATTTTCGTAATTTTATGTGTATTTTGTATATTTATTTTCCTACAAATATACGTTCTTTTATCGGAATTTTGTTTATTTATTTTGATACGAATTTTCATTATTTTAGGTGTATTTGATATATATATTTTTATACTTATTTACATAATTTTATATGTATTTTGAATATATATTTTCATAGAAATTTACTCTATATGTATAAAAAAAAAAATAATAATAATTTAAATTTGTATGAAAATAAATATACAAAATACACATAAAATTAGGTAAATTTGTAATAAAATACATATACAAAATACACTTAAAATAATGTAAATTTGAATGAAATTATATAAACAAATACACTTAAAATAACGTTAATTTGTATAAAATGTATATAAAAAATACACATTAAATAATGAAAATATGTATAAAAAAGTATACACAAAACACAAATAGTATAATATAAAATCGTATCAAAATATATACACAGAATATTAATAAAATAATGTACATTTGTATAAAATTATATATACAAATACAATATAAATATTTGAATTTTTATATAAATATATATATGTATATATACATATAAATATTTGAAATATATATATATATAATATATATATATTTATATATATATATATATATATATATATATATATATATATATATATATATATATATATATATATATATATATATATATATATATATATATATATATATATATATATATATATATATATATATATATATTTATATATATATATATATATATATATATATATATATAAATATATATACATATATAAATAAAATAATTATATATATATACAAAATAATAAATGTAAATTGTATATATATAAATAAACAAAATACAAATAAGAGAATGTGTATTTGTATAAATATAAATATACAAAATGCACATAAAATAACGTAAATTTGTATTGAAACTATATACAAAATACACAAGTAAATTCGTTTCAAAATATTTTTAACAAATATACATATAATAACGTAAATTTGAAAAAAATATATAAACAAAATACACATTAAGTAATGTAAATACGTATAAAAAAATATTTACAAAATACACAAATAATCAAGTCATTCGTATCAAAATAAATAAACAAAAAACTAATTAAATAATGTAAATTTGTATGAGAAAACATATACAAAATACACATAAAATAACGTTTTAAGTTTCTATAAAAATATATGTACAAAAATGCACATAAAAATTTACATTATTTTATATGTATTTTGTACATGTATTCAAAGACAAATTTAACTAATTATATGTGTATTTTGTATATCTATTTTCAAACAAATTGAAATTATTTTTGTTTGTTTTTTGTAAAAAATTTTATACAAATTCTCGTTATTTTATGTATATTTTGTATATTTATTTTCCTACAATTATACGTTCTTTCATCGGAATTTTCTTTATTTATTTTGATACGAATTTACCTTATTTTGGGTGTATTTGGTATATATATTTTTTACTATTTACATAAGTTTATGTGTATTTTGTATGTATATTTTCATAGAAATTTACTCTAGTTTATGTGTATTCGTATATATATTTTGATACAAATTTACATTTTTGATGTGTATTTTACATATCTATTTCAATACAAATTTACTTTATTGTATATTTATTTCAATATAAATTTAATTATTTCATGTGTATTTTTATGCAAATATGCGTTATTATATGGGTATTTTGCATCTTTATTTTCATACAAATTTACAATATTTAATTGATATTCTCTTTATTTATTTTGATACGATTTAACATTATTCTATGTGTATTTTGTATATATATTTTTATACATATTTACAGTATTTAATGTATATTTTGTATATATATATTTTATTCAAATTTACGTTATTTTATGTGTATTTGTTTATATATTTTCATCCAAATTTACATAGTTTTATACAAATTTACGTTATTTTATGTGTATTTTGTATATGTATTTTCATACAAATACACATTCTTTTATTGATATTTTGTTTATTTATTTTGACACGAATTTACATTATTTAATGTCTCTTTTGTATATATATTTTTATACGTATTTACAGCATCTCAAGTGCATTTTGTATATATATTTCTATAGAAATCTACGTTATTTTATGTGTATTCGTATATATATTTTGAAACAAATTTACATTGTCTTATGTGTATTTTGCATATTTAAAAAAAAATAATTACCTTATTGTATGTGCATTTTGTATATTACTTTTAATACAAATTTAATTATTGAATGTGTATTTTTGTTTATATATTTTTATAAAAATATGCTTAATTTTATGGGTATTTTGCACCTTTATTTTCATACAAATTTACGTTATTTTATTGATATTCTGTGTATTTATTTTCATACGATTTTACATTATTCTTTGTGTATTTTTTATATATATTTTATACAAATGTACGTTATTTTATGTGAATTTCTTTTAATTTCTTACAAATTTACATTATTTTATGTGTATTTTGTACATGTATTTAAAGACAAATTTAACTAATTATATGTGTATTTTGTATATCTATATTCATTCAAATTGAAATTATTTTCGTTTATTTTTGTATATATTTTCATACAAATTCTCGTTATTATATTTGTATTTTGTATATTTATTTTTCTAAAAATATACGTTCTTTTATCTGAATTTTGTTTATTGAGTTTGATACGAGTTTACCTTATTTTGTATATCTATTTTCATACCAATTTAATTACTTCTGTGTATTTTTGTATATAGTTTTATATAAATTTACGTTATTTTATGTGTATTTTGTATATTTATATTTATACAAATACACATTCTTTTATTGGAATTTAAAAAAAAAATTTTTATACGAATTTACATTATTTTATGTGTATTTTGTATACATTTTTTATACGTATTTACTTCATTTTATGTGTATTTTGTATATATATTTTTATAGAAATCTACGTTATTTTATGTGTATTCGTATACATATTTTAAAACAAATTTACATTGTTTTATATGTATTTTGCATATCTATTTCAATACAAATTTACCTTATTGTATGTGTTTTTTATATATTTATTTTAATACAAATTTAATTTTTTATGTGTATTTTGGTATACATATTTTTTATAAAAAAAAGCGTTATTTTATGGTTATTTTGCCTCTTTATTTTCATACAAATTTACATTATTTTATTAATATTCTGTGTATTTAATTTGATACAATTTTACATTATTCTATTTGTGTTTTGTATATATTTTTTTATACAAATTTACGTTATTTTAAGTGTATTTATTTATGTATTTTCATTCAAATTTACATTATTTTATGTGTATTTTGTATATGTATTTCAATACAAATTTACCAAATTTTATGTATTTTGTATATTTATTTTCATACAAATTTAAAATATTTTGTGTATTTTGTATATAGTTTGATACAAATTTAGGTTATTTTAGGTGTATTTTGAATATCTATTTTCATACAAATACACATTCTTTTATTGATATTTTGATTATTTATTTTGACGAATTTATATTATTTAATGTGTATTTTGTATATATATTTTATACGTATTTACATCATTTCATGTGTATTTTGTATATATATTCCTATAGAAATCAACGTTATTTTATGTGTATTCGTATATATATTTTGAAACAAATTTACACTGTTTTATGTGTATTTTGCGTATTTTTTCAATACAAATTTACCTTATTGTATGTGCATTTTGTATATTAATTTTAATACAAATTTAATTATTCGATGTGTACTTTTGTATATTTATTTTTTTTAAATATGCTTTATTTTATGGGTATTTTGCATCTTTGTTTTCATACAAATTTAAATTATTTTATTGATATTCTGTGTACTTATTTTGATACGGTTTTACATTATTCTATGTGTATTTTGTATATATATTTTATACAAATGCACGTTTTTTTGTGTATTTGTTTTCATTTTATAAAAATTTACATAATTTTATGTGTATTTTGTACATGTATTAAAATACAAATTTAACTAATTACATGTGTATTACAAATACACATTGTTTTATAGGTATTTTGTTTATTAATTTTGATACGAATTTATATTATTTTATGTGTATTTTGAATGCATTTTTTTATAAGTATTTACTTCATTTTATGTTTATTTTGTATATATATTTTTATAGAAATCTACGTTATTTTATGTGTATTCGTATATATATTTTGAAACAAATTTACATTGTTTTATATGTATTTTGCATATCTATTTCAATACAAATTTACCTTATTGTATGGGTTTTTTAAATATTTATTTTAATACAAATATAATTTATTTATGTGTATTTTTTTATATATATTTTTATAAATAAAAAAAATGCGTTATTTTATCGGTATTTTGCCTCTTTATTTTCATACAAATTTACATTATTTTATTAATATTCTGTGTATTTATTTTGATACGATTTTACATTATTCTATTTGTGTTTTGTACATATTTTTTTTATACAAATTTACGTTATTTTAAGTGTATTTGTTTATGTATTTTCATTCAAATTTACATTCTTTTATGTGTATTTTGTGTATGTATTTCAATACAAATTTACCTAATTTTATGTGTATTTTGTATATTTATTTTCATACAAATTTTAAATATTTTTGTATTTTTGTATATAGTTTGATACAAATTTAGGTTATTTTATGTGTATTTTGCATATCTATTTTCATACAAATACACATTCTTTTATTGATATTTTGTTTATTTATTTTGACGCGAATTTACATTATTTAATGTGTATTTTGTATATATATTTTTATACGTATTTACATCATTTCATGTGTATTTTGTATAGTTTTAAACAAATTTATATTATTTAATGTGTATTTTGTATATATATATATATATATATATATATATATATATATATATATATATATATATATATATATATATATATATATATATATATATATATATATATATATATATATATATATATATATATATATATATATATATATATATATATATATATATATACATATATATATACATATATATATATATATATATATATATATATATATATATATATCTATATATATATATATATATATATATATATATATATATCTATATATATATCTATATATATATATATATTTGTTTATTTATTTTGATACTAATTTACATTATTTTATGTGTATTTTGTATACATTTTTTATACGTATTTACTTAATTTTATGTGTATTTTGTATGTATATTTTTATAGAAATCTACCTTATTTCATGTGTATTCGTATATATATTTTGAAACAAATTTACATTGTTTATATGTATAATTAAATTTGTATTAAAATTAATATACAAAATGCGTATATAATAAGTAAATTTGTATTGAAAAAATATTATTTTATTGGTATTTTGTTTATTTATTTTGATACGAATTACATGATTATATGTTTACTTTGTACATATTTTTTTTATACGTATTTACATTATTTAATGTGTATTTTGTTTATATATTTTCATACAAATTTACGTTATTATATGTGTCTTTGTATAAATATTTTGATACAAATTTACTTTATTTCATGTATTTTGTATATATATTTCAATTCAAATTTAGTTTATTTTGTGTGTATTTTGTATATATTTTCATACAAATTTAATTACTTCTGTGTATTTTTGTATATAGTTTTATATAAATTTACGTTATTTTATGTGTATTTTGTATATTCATATTTATACAAATACACATTCTTTTATTGGTATTTTATTTATTTATTTTGATACGAATTTACATTATTTTATGTGTATTTTGTAAACATTTTTTTATACGTATTTACTTCATTTTATGTGTATTTTGTATATATATTTTTAAAGAAATCTACGTTATTTTGTGTATTCGTATATATATTTTGAAACAAATTTATATTGTTTTATATGTATTTTGCATATCTATTTCAATACAAATTTACCTTATTGTATGTGTTTCTTGTATATTTATTTTAATACAAATAAAAAATTTTGATGTGCATTTTGGTATATATATTTTTATAAATAAAAAAAAATGCGTTATTTCATGGGTATTTTGCTTCTTTATTTTCATACAAATTTACATTATTTTATTAATATTCTGTGTATTTATTTTGATACGATTTTACATTATTCTATTTGTGTTTTGTACATATTTTTTTATACAAATTTACGTTATTTTAAGTGTATTTGTTTATGTATTTTCATTCAAATTTACATTATTTTATGTGTATTTTGTATATATTTCAATACAAATTTACCTAATTTTATGTGTTTTTTGTATATTTATTTCCATACAAATTGAAAATATTTTTGTGTATTTTTGTATACAGTTTGATACAAATTTAGGTTATTTTATGTGTATTTTGTATATCTATTTTCATACAAATACACATTCTTTTATTGATATTTTGTTTATTTATTTTGACGCGAATTTACATTATTTAATGTGTATTTTGTATATATATTTTTATACGTATTTACATCATTTCATGTGTATTTTGTATAGTTTTAAACATATTTATATTATTTAATGTATTTTGTATATATATATATATATATATATATATATATATATATATATATATATATATATATATATATATATATATATATATAGATATATATATATATATATATATATATATATATATATATATATATATATATATATATATATATATATATATATATATATATATAGATATATATATATATATCTATATATATATATATATATATATATTTATATATATATATATATATATAAATATATATAAATATATTTATAATAATAATGTATTATTTATAAATAAGCTAAATTTGAATTGAAATGTATATACAAAATACATAAAATAATGTAAATTTGTATCAAAATATTTATAAAAATACAAATAATAACGTAAATTTGTTTAAAAATATATAAACAAAATACACATTAAGTAATGTAAATACTTATCAAAAATATGTACAAAATACATATAATCATGTAATTCGTATCAAACTAAATAAACAAAATATCAATAAAATAATGTAAATTTGTATGAGAAAACATATACAAATTCATATAAAATAACGCTAATTTCCATAAAAATATATGTCCAAAAATGAACGTAAAATAAAGTAAATTTGTATGAAAATAAAGATGCAAAATACCTATAAAATAAAGCATATTTTTATAAAAATACATATACAAAAATACACATAGATTAATCAAATTTGTAATAAAATTAATATACAAAATGCACATACAATAAGGTAAATTTGTATTGAAAAAATATGCAAAATACATATAAAACAATGTAAATTTGTTTCAAAATATATATACGAATACACATAAAATAACGCAGATTTCTATAGAAATATATATACAAAATACACGAAATAATGTAAATACGTATAAAAATATATATACAAAATACACATTAAATAATGTTAATTCGTGTCAAAATAAATAAACAAAATATCCTGAAAAGAATGTGTATTTGTAGGAAAATAGATATACAAAATACACATAAAATAACCTAAATTTGTATAAAACTATATACAAAAATACACAAAAATAATTTAAACTTGTATGAAAATAAATATACAAAAAACATATAAAAATAGGTAAATTTGTATTGAAATACATATACAAAATACACATAAAATAATGTAAATTTGAATGAAAATATATAAACATATAGACTTAAAATAACGTAAATTTGTATCAAATATATATACAAAACAAACCATTAAATAATGTAAATATGTATGAAAAAATATATACAAAATACAAATAAAATAATGTAAAATCGTATCAAAATAAAAACAGAAAATATTAATAAAATAATGTAAATTTGTATGAAAATTAAGATGCAAAATACCCATAAAATAACGCATTTTTTATAAAAATATATATACGAAAAAACATAAAATGTCTGATTTTGTGTTAATATAAATAGATATACAAAATACACATAAAATAAGCTAAATTTTAATTGAAATATATATACAAAATACATGAAATAATGTAAATTTGTTTCAAAATACCTATACAAATACACATATAATAACGTAAATTTGTATAAAAATATATAAACAAAATACACATTAAATAATGTAAATACGTATAAAAAAATGTAAAAAATACACAAATAATCATGTAATTCGTATCAAAATAAATAGACAAAATACCAATAAAATAATGTAAATTTCTATTAGAATACACATAAATAACGCAAATATCAATAAAAATATATATAATATAATATATATTTTTATACATATATAAAATATTTAATGTATATATTGTATATATATATATATATATATATATATATATATATATATATATATATATATATATATATATATATATATATATATATATATATATATATATATATATATATATATATATATATATATATATATATATATATATATATATATATATATATATATATATATATATATATAAATTTACGTGATTTTATATGTATTTGTTTATATATTTTCATACAAATTTACATTATTTTATGTGAGTTTTGTATATGTATTTCAATACAAATTTGCCTAACTTTATTTGTATTTTGCATATCTATTTTCAAACAAATTTAAATTATTTTTGTGTATTTTTGTATATATTTTTATACAAATTTTAGTTATTTTATTTGTTTTTTATATATATATTTAACTACAAATATACATTCTTTTATTGGAATTTTGTGTATTTAATTTTTTACGAATTTACATTATTTTATGTGTATTTTGTATATATATTTTTCTACGTATTAAAACTATTTTATGTGTCTTTTATATATACATTTTCATAAAAATTTACGTTATTTTATTGTGTGTATTCGTATATATTTTGAAACAAATTTTATACAAATTCTTGTTATTTTATGTGTATTTGTATATATATTTTCATACAAATTTATATTATTTTATGTGTATTCCTACATATATTTTATTACAAATTTACCTTATATAATGTTTATTTTGTATATTTATTTCATTCAATTTTAAATTATTTAA
The DNA here is from genome assembly GCF_024679095.1 of Eriocheir sinensis. Taxonomy (NCBI): domain Eukaryota; kingdom Metazoa; phylum Arthropoda; class Malacostraca; order Decapoda; family Varunidae; genus Eriocheir; species Eriocheir sinensis. The sequence goes on from NW_026110507.1 coordinate 431,954, forward strand.
TGTGTATATTTGTATTTGTATTTACGTTATTTTATGTGTGTTTTCTATATATATTTTCATTTAAAATTACATTATTTTATTGTTATTTTCTTAATTTAACTCGATACGAATTTAGATTATTTCATAGGTATTTTGTATACATATTTTTATACTCATTTACATTATCTAATGTGTGTTTTGTATATATTTTTTTATGCAAACTAATTTGATGTGCATTTTTGTACATATATTTTTATAGAAACTTAAAACGTTCTTTTATGTGTATTTTGTATATGTTTTCTCATTCAAATTTACATTATTTAATTAGTTTTTTGTTTATTTATTTTGATACGAATGACTTGATTATTGGTGTATTTTGTAAATATTTTTTTATACGTATTTACATTACTTAATGTGTATTTTGTTTATATATTTTTTTTACAAATTTACGTTATTATATGTGTATTTGTTAAAAATATTTTGAAACGAATTTAATTTATTTTATGTATTTTGTATATATATTTCATTTCAAATTTATCTTATTTTGTGTGTATCTTGTATATCTATTTTCATACAAATTTAATTACTTCTGTGTATTTTTGTATATAGTTTTATACAAATTTACGTTATTTTAATTGCATTTTGTATATTTATATTTATACAAATACACATTCTCTTATTGGTATTTTGTTTATTTATATTTATACGAATTTACATTATTTTATGTGTATTTTGTATACATTTTTGATTCGTATTTACTTAATTTTATTTGTATTTTGTATATATATATTTATAGAAATCTACGTTATTTTATGTGTATTTTTATATATATTTTGAAACAAATTTACATTGTTTTATACGTTTTTTGCATATCTATTTCAATACAAATTTACCTTATTGTATGTATATTTTGTATATTTATTTTAATACAAATTCAAATATTTTATGTGTATTTTCCTATATATAATTAAAAAAAATGCGTTATTTTATAGGTATTTTGCATCTTAGTTTTCATACAAATGTACATTATTTTATTAATATTCTGTGTATATATTTTGATACGATTTTATATTATACTATTTGTGTTTTGTATATATTTTTTTATACATATTTTCATAATTTAATGTGTATTTTTTATATATATTTTATACAAATTAACGTTATTTTAAGTGTATTTCATTCAAATTTACATTATTTTAAGTGTATTTTGTATATGTATTTCAATACAAATTTACCTAATTTTATGTGTATTTTGTATATTTATTTTTATACAAATTTAAATTATTTTTGTGTTTTTTAGTATATACATATAGAGTAAATTTCTATGAAAATATATATTCAAAATACATATAAAATTATGTAAATAAGTATAAAAATATATATATCAAATACACCTAAAAAAATGAAAATTCGTATCAAAATAAATAAACAAAATTCCGATAAAAGAACGTATATTTGTAGGAAAATAAATATACAAAATACACATAAAATTACGAAAATTTTAATAAAAATATATACAAAAAAACAAAAAAATAAATTTCAATTTGTATGAAAATAGATATACAAAATACACATATAATTAGTTAAATTAGTATTTAAATACATATACAAAATACACATAAAATAATGTAAATTTGTATGAAATGAAAACAAATTCACATAAAATAACGTTATACTATTTGTGTTTTGTATATATTTTTTTTATACATATTTTCATAATTTAATGTGTATTTTTTATATATATTTTATACAAATTAACGTTATTTTAAGTGTATTTGTTTATATAATTTCATTCAAATTTACATTATTTTAAGAGTATTTTGTATACATTTTCTTATACGTATTTGTATGAAAATAGATATAGAAAATACACATAAAATATTGTAAATTTGTATAAAACTATTAAAAAAATACACAAAAATAATTTAAATATGTATAAAAATATATATACAAAATACACATAAAACAAGCTAAATTTCTATTGAAATACATATACAAAATACACATAAAATAATGTAAATTTGAATGAAAATATATAAACAAATACACTTAAAATAACGAAAATTTGTATGAAATATATATAGAAAATACACATTAAATAATGTAAATATGTATCAAAAAATATATACAAAACACAAATAGAATAATGTAAAATAGTATCAAAATAAATACACAGAATATTAATAAAATAATGTAAATTTGTATGAAAATAGAGATGCAAAATACCCATAAAACAACGCATTTTTTATGAAAATATATATACCAAAATACACATAAAATATTTAAATTTGTATTACAATAAATATACAAAATGCACATACAATAAGGTAAATTTGTATTGAAATAGATATGCAAAATACGCATAAAACAATGTAAATTTGTTTCAAAATATATATACGAATACACATTAATTAAATAACGTAGATTTCTATAGAAATATATATACAAAATACACATCAAATGAAGTAAATACGTATAAGAAAATGTATACAAAATACACATAAAATAATGTAAATTCGTATCAAAATAAATAAACTAGATGCCAATAAAAAAATGTTTACTTGTATAAATATAAATATACAAAATACACACAAAATAACGTAAAATTGTATAAAACTATATACAAAAATAAACAAATAGATATACAAAAGACACATAAAATAAGCTAAATTTGAATTGAAATAAATATAGAAAATACAGAAAATAATGTAAATTTGTATCAAAATATATATTCAAATACACATATAATAACGTAAATTTGTATAAAAATATATAAACAAAATACACATTAAATAATGTAAATACGTATAAAAGATATGTACGTAATGTAAAAATTTATAAAATTAAAGATGCAAAATACCCATAAAATAACTCATATTTAAAAAAATATATATACAAAAATACACATCAAATAATTGAATTTGTGTTAAAATAAATATACAAAATACACATACAATTAGGTAGATTTTAATTGAAATAGATATGCAAAAAACACATAAAATAATGAAGTTTTTTATCAAAATATATACGAATACACACAATAAAATTACGTAAATTTTTATGAAAATATATATACAAAATACACATAAAATAATGTAAATACATAGAAAAATATATAAAGAAAATACACATAAAATAATGTAAATTCGTATCAAAATAAATAATCAAAATTTCCTCTAAAAGAATGTATATTTGTAGGAAAATATATATACAAAATACAAATAAAATAACAAAAATTTGTATAAAAATATACAAAATACACAGAAAATAATTTAAATTTGTTTGAAAATAGATATGCAAAATACACATGAAATTGGGCAAATTTGTATTGAAATAGATATACAAAATACACATAAAATAATGTAAATTTGTATGAAAATATATAAACAAATACACATAAGATAACGTAAATTATCATAAAATATATGTGCAAAATATACATTAAATAATGTAAATATGTCTAAAGATATATATATATATATATATATATATATATATATATATAAAATCGTATCAAAATAAATAAACAGACTATCAATAAAATAATGTAAATTTGAATGAAAATAAAGATGCAAAATACCCATATAATAACGCATATTTGTTTAAAAATATATACAAAAATACACATAAAATAATTAAATTTGTATCAAAATGAATATACAAAAGGCACATACAATAAAGAAAATTTGTATTGAAATAGATATGCGAAATACACATAAATAATGTAAATTTGTATCAAAATATATATACGAATACACATAAAATAGAGTAAATTTCTATGAAAATATATATTCAAAATACATATAAAATTATGTAAATAAGTATAAAAAAATATATATATATATATATATATATATATATATATATATATATATATATATATATATATATATATATATATATATATATATATATATATATATATATATATATATATATATATATATATATATATATATATATATCACAGGCACCGAAAATAATTAAAATTCGTATCAAAATAAATAAACAAAATTCCGATAAAAGAACGTATATTTGTAGGAAAATAAATATACAAAATACACATAAAATTACGAAAATTTGAATAAAAATATATACTAAAATACACAAAATTAATTTCCATTTGTATGAAAATAGATATACATAATACACATATAATTAGTTAAATTTGGATTTAAATACATGTACAAAATACACATGAAATAATGTAAATATGTATGAAATGAAAACAAATTCACATAAAATAACGTTCATTTGTATGAAATATATATAAAAAATATACATAGAATAATGTAAAATCGTATCAAATTAAATACACAGAATATCAATAAAATAAAGTAAATTTGTTTGAAAATAAAGATGCAAAATACTCATAAAATAAAGCATTTTTTTATGAAATTACATATACAAAAACACACATAGAATAATTAAATTTGTATTATTTTTATACGCATTTACATTATTTAGCATTTATTTAATTTAATTACTTCTGTGTATTTTTGTATATAGTTTTATACAAATTTACGATATTTTATGTGTATTTTGTATATTTATATTTATACAAATACACATTCTTTTATTGGTATTTTGTTTATTTATTTTGATACGATTTTACATTATTTTATGTGTATTTTGTATTCATTTTTTTATACGTGTTTATTTCATTTTATGTGTATTTTGTATATATTTTTATAGAAATCTACGTTATTTTATGTGTATTCGTATATATATTTTGAAACAAATTTACATTGTATTATATGTATTTTGCATATCTATTTCAATACAAACTTACAAAAATGCACATAAAATAAAGTAAATTTGCATTAAAATATATATACAAAACACACATTAAATAATGTAAATGCGTACATAAAATAACCTAAATTTGTATAAAACTATATACAAAAATACACACAAATAATTAAAATTTGTATGAAAAGAAATATACAAAATACACATAAAATTAGGTAAATTTGTATTGAAATACATATACAAAATACACATAAAATAATGTAAATTTGAATGAAAATATATAAACAAATACACTTAAATAACGTAAATTTCTATAAAATATATATGCAAGATACACATTAAATAATATAAATGTGTATAAAAAAATATATATACAAAAAAGAAATAGAATAATGTAAAATCGTATCAAAATAAATACAGAGAACAACAACAAAATAATGTAAATTTGTATGAAAAGAAAGATGCAAAATTCCCATAAAATAGCGCATTTTTTCTAAAAATATATATACCAAAATACACAAAATATTTAAATTTGTATTGAAATAAATATACAAAATGCATATACAGTAAGGTAAATTTGTATTGAAAAAGATATTCAGAAATACATATAAAACAATGTAAATTTGTTTCAAAATATATATATACGAATACACATAAAATAACGTAGATTTCTATAGAAATAGAAATACAAAATACACATGCAATTATGTAAATACGTATAAAAATATATATATATATATACAAAATACATATTAAGTAATGTAAATTCGTGTCAAAATAAATAAAAAAAATATCATGAAAAGAATGTGTATTTGTATGAAATCAAATAATAGATAATAAATTTGTATGAAATATATATGCAAGATACACATTAAATAATGTAAATATGTATAAAATAAAATATATACAAAAGAAAATAGAATAATGTAAAATCGTATCAAAATAAATACACCGATTTTAATTAAATAATGTAAATTTGAATGAAAATAAAGATGCAAAATTCCAATCAAATAGCGCAATTCTTATAAAAATATATATACGAAAATACACATAAAATATTTAAATTTGTAATACACACAAAAAAATAGATTTGTATTAAAATAAATATATAAAAAACACATACAATAAGGTAAATTTGTATTGAAATAGATATGCAAAATACATATAAAGCAATGTAAATTTGTTTCAAAATATGTATACGAATACACATAAAATAACGTAGATTTCTATAAATATATATATACAAAATACACTTAAAATGAAGTAGATACGTATAAAAAAAATGTATACAAAATACACATAAAATAATGTAAATTCGTATCAAAAGAAATAAACAAAATACCAATAAAAGAATGTGTATTTGTATAAATATAAATATACAAAATACACATAAAATAACGAAAATTTATATAAAACTATATACAAAAATACACAGAAGTAATTAAATTTGTAGGAAAATATATACAAAATACACACAAAATAAGCTAAATTTGAATTGAAATATATATACAAATTACATGAAATAAAGTAAATTTGTATCAAAATATTTATACAAATACACATATAATAACGTAAATTTATATGAAAATATATAAACAAAATACACATTAAATAATGTAAATATGTATAAAAAAAATGTGTACAAAATACATATATAATCATGTAATTCGTATCAAAATAAATAAACAAAATACCAATAAAATAATATAAATTTGTATGAGTAAACGTGTATGTTGCATATTTTTCAATAAATTTACCTTATTATATACGCATTTTGTATATTAATTTTAATACAAATTTAATTATTCGATGTGTATTTTTGTATCTGTATTTTTATAAACATATGCTTTATTTTTTGGGTATTTTGCGTCTTTATTTTCATACAAATTTACATTACTTTATTGATCTTCTGCTCATTCATTTTGATACGAATTGACATTATTCTATGTGTATTTTGTATATATTTTTCATACAAATTTACGTTATTTTATGTGTATTTGTTTATATATTTTGACACAAATTTACAATATTTTATGGCTATTTTGTATATACATTTCAAAAGAAATTTACTTAGTTTTATGTGTATATTGTATATCTATTTTCATACAAACTCAAATTATTTCTATGTATTTTTGTATATATTTTAATACAAATTTTAGTTATGTTATGTGTATTTTGTAAATTTATTTTCATTCAAATATATATCATTTTATTGGTGTTTTGTTGATTTATATTGATACGAATTTACATTATTTTATATGTACTTTGTATATATATTTTTATACGCTTTTACATTATTTAATATTTATTTTGAATATATATTTTTATACAAATTTATGGTATTTTATGTGTATTTGTATATATATTTTCATATAAATTTACATTATTGTATGTGTATTTTGTACATATATTTTATTACAAATCTGCCTTATTTTATGTTTATTTTGTATATGTATTTTGTATATTTATATTTATCCAAATACACATTCTTTTATTGATATTTTGTTTATTTATTTTAAATCGAATTTACATTATTTTATGTGTATTTTGTATACATTTTTTTATACGTATTTACTTAATTTTATGTGTATTTTGTATATATTTTTATAGAAATCTACGTTTTTTTATTTGTATTCGTATATATATTTTGAAACAAATTTACATTGTTTTATATGTATTTTTGCATATCTCTTTCAATACAAATTTACCTTATTGTATGTGCATTTTGTATATTTATTTCAATACAAATTTAAATATTTTATGTGTATTTTGGTATATATATTTTTATAAGAAATGCGCTATTTTATGATAATTTTGCATCTTTATTTTCATACAAATTTACATTATTTTATTAATATTCGGTGTATTTATTTTGATACGATTTTACATTATTCTATTTGTTTTTTTGTATATGTTTTATTATACATATTTACATTATTTAATGTGTATCTTGCATATATATTTTATACAAATTTATTATCTATTATCTATTTTCATACAAATACACATTCTTTTCATGATATTTTGTTAATTTATTTTCACACGAATTTACATTATTTGATATGTATTTTGTATATATATTTTTATACGTATTTACATAATTTCATATGTATTTTGTATATATATATTTCTATAGAAACCTACTTTATTTTATGTGTATTCGTATATATATTTTGAAACAAATTTACATTGTTTTATATGTATTTTTGAATATCTCTTTTAATACAAATTTACCTTACTGTATATGCATTTTGTATATTTATTTTAATACAAATTTAAATATTTTATGTGTATTTTGGTATATATATTTTTATAAAAAATGCGAAAATTTTTGGGAATTTTGCATCTTTATTTTCATACAAATTTACATTATTTTATTGATATTCTGTGTATTTATTTTGATACGATTTTACATTATTCTATTTGTTTTTTGTATATATTTTTTTATACACATTTACATTATTTAATGTGTATCTTGCATATATATTTTATACAAATTTACGTTATTTTAAGTGTATTTGTTTATATATTTTCATTCAAATTTATATTTATTTTAATTCGAAATTACATTATTTTATGTGTATTTTGTATACATTTTTTTATACGTATTTACTTAATTTTATGTGTATTTTGTATATATTTTTATAGAAATCTACGTTTTTTTATTTGTATTCGTATATATATTTTGAAACAAATTTACATTGTTTTATATGTATTTTTGCATATCTCTTTCAATACAAATTTACCTTATTGTATGTGCATTTTGTATATTTATTTCAATGCAAATTTAAATATTTTATGTGTATTTTGGTATATATATTTTTATAAGAAATGCGCTATTTTATGGGAATTTTGCATCTTTATTTTCATAAAAATTTACATTATTTTATTAATATTCGGTGTATTTATTTTGATACGATGTTACATTATTCTATTTGTTTTTTGTATATACTTTTTTATACATATTTACATTATTTAATGTGTATCTTGCATATATTTTATACAAATTTATTATCTATTATCTATTTTCATACAAATACACATTCTTTTCATGATATTTTGTTTATTTATTTTGACACGAATTTACATTATTTGATATGTATTTTGTATATATTTTTATACGTATTTACATAATTTCATATGTATTTTGTATATATATTTCTATAGAAATCTACTTTATTTTATGTGTATTCGTATATATATTTTGAAACAAATTTACATTGTTTTATATGTATTTTTGAATATCTCTTTCAATACAAATTTTCCTTACTGTATATGCATTTTGTATATTTATTTCAATACAAATTTAAATATTTTGTGTATTTTGGTAAATATATTTTCATAAAAAATGCGATAATTTTTGGGAATTTTGCATCTTTATTTTCATACAAATTTACATTATTTTATTGATATTCTGTGTATTTATTTTGATACGATTTTACATTATTCTATTTGTTTTTTGTATATATATTTTTTATACACATTTACATTATTTAAAGTGTATCTTGCATATATATTTTATACAAATTTACGTTATTTTAAGTGTATTTGTTTATATATTTTCATTCAAATTTACATTATTTGATGTGTATTTTGTATATGTATTTCAATACAAATTTACCTAATTTTATGTGTATTTTGTATAATTCTTTTCAAACAAATTTAAATTGTTTTTGTGTATTTTTGTATATAGTTTTATACAAATTTTTGTTATTCTATGTACGTATTTACATTACTTAATGTGTATTTTGTTTATATATTTTTAAACAAATCTACGTTATTATATGTATTTGTATAAATATTTTGATTCAGATTTACATTATTTTATGTATTTTGAATGTACATTTCAGTTCAAATTTAGCTTATTTTAGCTGTATTTTGTATATAAATTTTCATACAAATTTAATTACTTCTGTGTATTTTTGTATATAGTTTTATACAAATTTACGATATTTTATGTGTATTTTGTATATTTATATTTATACAAATACACATTCTTTTACTGGTATTTTGTTTATTTATTTTGATACGATTTTTATGTATATTTTGTATTCATTTTTCTATACGTATTTACTTCATTTTATGTTTATTTTGTAAATATTTTTATAGGAATCTACGTTATTTTATGTGTATTCGTATGTATATTTTGAAACAAATTTACATTGTTTTATATGTATTTTGCATATCTATTTCAATAAAAATTTACGTTATAGTAAGTGCATTTTTTATATTTATTTTAATACAAATTTTAATATTTTATGTGTATTTTGGTATATATATTTTTATAAAAAATGCGTTATTTTATGGCTATTTTGCATCTTTATTTTCATACAAATTAACATTATTTTATTAATATTCTGTGTATTTATTGTTGATACGATTTTACATTATTCTATTTGTGTTTTGTATATATTGTTTTATACATATTTACATTATTTAATGTGTATTTTGTATATATATTTGATACAAATTTACGTTATTTTAAGTGTATATGTTTATATATTTTCATTCAAATTTCCATTATTTATGTGAATTTGGTATATGTATTTCAATACAAATTTACCTAATTTTATGTGTATTTTGTATATTTATTTTCATACATTTTTAAATTATTTCTGTGTATTTTTGTGTATAGTTTTATACAAACTTAGGTTATTTTATAAGTATTTTGTATATCTATTTTCATACAAATACACATTCTTTTATTGATATTTTGTTAATTTATTTTGACGAGAATTTAAATTATTTAAAGTGTATTTTGTATATATATATATATATATATATATATATATATATATATATATATATATATATATATATATATATATATATATATATATATATATATATATATATATATATATATATATATATATATATATATATATTTTTATACGTATTTACATCATTTCATGTGTATTTTGTATATATATTTCTATAGAAATCTACGTTATTTTATGTGTATTCGTATATAGATTTTTAAACAAATTTACACTTTTATGTGCATTTTGTATATTTTTTCAATACAAATTTACCTTATTGTACGTGCATTTTGTATATTAAATTTAATACACATTTAATTATTCTATGTGTATTTTTGTATATGTATTTTTAAAAAAATATGCTTTATTTTATGGGTATTTTGCATCTTTATTTTCACATAAAAAACATTATTTTATTGATATTCTGTGTATTTATTTGACACGATTTCACATTATTCTATGTATATTTTGTATATCTATTTTATACAAATATACGCTATTTTATGTGAATTTGTTTTCATTTCATACAAATTTACATTATTTTATGTGTATTTTGTACATGTATTTAAATACAAATTTAACTAATTATATGTGTATTTTGTATATCTATTTTCATACAAATTAAAATTTATTTTTTTGTTATTTTGTATATATTTTTATTCAAATTTTCGTAATTTTATGTGTATTTTGTATATTTATTTTCCTACAAACATACGTTCTTTTATCGGAATTTTGTTTATTTATTTTGATACAAATTTTATTTTTTTTAGGTGTATTTCATATATATATTTTTATACTTATTCACATAATTTTATATGTATTTTGAATAAATATTATCATAGAAATTTACTCGATATGTTTATACAAAAAAACACACAAATAATTTAAATTTGTATGAAAATAAATATACAAAATACACATAAAATTAGGTAAATTTGTATTTAAATACATATACAAAATACACTTAAAATAATGTAAATTTGAATGAAATTATATAAACAAATACACTTAAAATAACGTTAATTTGTATAAAATATATATAAAAATACACATTAAATAATGAAAATATGTATAAAAAAATATATACAAAACACAAATAGTATAATATAAAATCGTATCAAAATATATACACAGAATATTAATAAAATAATGTACATTTGTATGAAAACTAAGATGCAAAATACCTATAAAATAACGCATTTTTTTAAAATTATATATACCAAAATACACATAAAATATTTGAATTTGTATTAAAATAAATATACAAAATGCAAATACAATAAGGTAAATTTGTATTGAAATAGATATGCAAAATACATATAAAACAATGTAAATTTGTTTCAAAATATATACGAATACACATAAAATAACGTAGATTTCTATAAATATATATATATATATATATATATATATATATATATATATATATATATATATATATATATATATATATATATATATATATATATATATATATATATATATATATATATATATAAAAAATACAAATAAAATTAAGTAAATACGAATAAAAAATGTATATAAAATACACATAAAATAATGTAAATTCGTATAAATATAAATAAAAAAAATACCAATAAGAGAGTGTGTATTTGTATAAATATAAATATACAAAATGCACATAAAATAACGTAAATTTGTATAAAACTATATACAAAAATACACAGAAGTAATTAAATTTGAATGAAAATAGATATACAAAATACACATAAAATTAGGTTAATTTGTATTGAAATACATATACAAAATACATATAAAATAATGTAATTTGAAAGAAAATATATAAACAAATACACATATAATAACGTAAATTTGTATGAAATATATATTCAAAATATACATTAAATAATGTAAATATGTATAAAAAAATATATACAAAACACAAATAGAATAATGTAAAATCGTATCAAAATATATACACAGAATATTAATAAAATAATGTAAATTTGTATGAAAATTAAGATGCAAAATACCTATAAAATAACGCATTTTTTTTATAAAAATATCTATTATTATGTATATTTTCATAGAAATTTACTCTATTTTATGAGTATTCGTATATATATTTTGATACAAATTTACATAATGTAAATTTACATAATGTAAATTTGTATGAAAATTAAGATGCAAAATACCTTTAAAATAACGCATTTTTTATAAAAATATCTATTTTGTATGTATATTTTCATAGAAATTTACTCTATTTTATGAGTATTCGTATATATATTTTGATACAAATTTACATTACATACATGTTCATTTTTTTACATATATTTTTATAGAAATTTGCGTTATTTTATGTATATAGTATTATATAAATTTACGTTATTTTATGTGCATTTTGTATATTTATATTTATACAAATACACATTCTTTTATTAGTATATTGTTTATTTACATTTATACGAATTTACATTATTTTATGTGTATTTTGTATACATTTTTTTAAACGTATTTACTTAATTTTATGTGTATTTTGTATATGTTTTTTTTTATAGAAATCTACGTTATTTTATGTGTATTTGTATATATA